>NC_044305.1:105932021-106220452 GCF_007474595.2 Lynx canadensis
CAGTACCCCTTTCCTGCAGTGTTTTTAGCACAAACACATGCTCTGTCTGTCAAGTACAGTGTAAAAATGACTTTGCTGGAAGGCGTGGAGATTTCTGGGCATAAGCCACACACAGAGCAAACATTACAAGCAGATGGCCTCATTACTAGATCCAGCATGAGCCAGATAGAAACAGCGCTGGGCTTTTACAGGATGAGGTGGTTATGGTCCTCCGATCTTAAGCTCTGTACTTTGCTCTCAGGTCTACTCCTTAGTTTCAGTTCAAAACAACTCTCTTTGGAACTTTTCCATTTTGTATTTCTTTCCCTCATTTAGATTCTGCTCAGCATGATAAAAAATATATTAATAAATCTCTTCTCTAGGAGCTTTCTTTATGCCTGGATAGTTTTACGTACTGGTGTTTTTTGCTCTGATCTGCCCAAATTCCCATAGGTTCTTTCTCCATTCTTCAGTCTCACTCGGTCATCCTGTCTCCTGATTTTGCAGTTTTCTGAAGCATCTTTCTTCCATCACCATCCCTAGATTGCACTCGAATCATGTGAGCATTTCTCAGTCTAACTTTCTGTTGCCTGTCAATCTGGTTTAAAATTAGTGTGCCAACACCCCTCCTTTTCTACAGAAAAACATGGTTATAAGACGGTTCACAATAAAGCCAGCACAGGGTAAGGGGTAAGAATATTTTTACCCATTAATATTTAAGAATGTGAGCTGACAGGGAGAAATAAATGAAGAAAAGATTGAGAGACAAATGAAAACCTACATGCCTAATTTAATACTCCTTCAAATTTGCTTTTCTCAAGTTTGAGTGGATTGGCAGACTCTCCAGTGTATCTCAATAGAGAAGAGATGAACACTCTTGTTTTATTTTCTTGACTCCTTGTGGTATAACTAGAAGAGGGTTGTTTCCCAATTTCCTTCTTTTTCTTAAGTATTACTCTTATAGTTATTATGTTTTCGCAGATATGTTTTAAGCTTTGAAGGTGGAGGCTTTGCAATTACTACACTATATCCCCCAGGGCACTCAAAACACAGCTATGGATATCTCTTGCCTATATTTTATTCCATGCTGTCTTTATCCTCAGACTCTTGGTGGGGATAAGCTGGTTTCTAGTTGCTGCACTCTTAACATCTCCCCACATTCATATTCCAGAAAGCATCTCCCTAAACAGTCCAAACTAAATATCTGTACCCGACTATCATTTGCTTTAATGGAGTCTTGGGTATTCTCAATTAGTTTCTGTGGTCAGAGTGATGAAATGGTCCAGTTGGTGGAGGAAAGGGTGCAGGAGCGAGACAAAGAGTCACCTCCACTTGAAGCACACAAACTTAAGTGGAAGAGAAAACTGAGTTTCTGTTTCCAAAAGATGGGGAAGTGGATGATGGTTATCTAACATAATAAATGTTCACTACGATGTCTTTATTAAGAAGACTATGCTATTGTAGTCCCCATGAACCTTGAGCAACAAATAGCGAATGCCTCTCTGAGAGTTATACATTTCCTCAAAATGACTCAGGACAGATCTGATGAGAATTTGGAAGAGACTAGAGTCAGTGTGAAGGGCACAAAGTGTTGCTAAAAAAAGGATTGTAGGAGACCTCCTATTGCTGATAGAATAAAGTACAAAGCCTTAGCTTGAGGCGTAAGATCTTTTACAATCTGACCCCAATCTACTTCTATTTCATCTCCTGCCAATTTCTACTGTACCCTCTATAATCCAGCCCAGTATAGTTTCTTATCATTCTCTAAATACATCATGCTGTTTATGACTCAAACTTTCCCCTCATCTTTGTCCTTTCCTTTTATTATGAGCTTGAAAGAACACATAAGGAAAAATGCTCAACTCAATGCCTTCTTGAAATTCTTGTTTCTTTCTTGGAATGCTCTTCTGTGTTCTTGCCAAACTGGCACATTTCTATTTATTTATGAGGACGAAGCTCAGATGTTATCACTTGTATGAAGGTCTCAGAGTATTAATAACCTCTGACTTGAATGCCTGGGTGAAAAGGGACAAAATTAAGCTAAAAAAGGATTATAGAAGGGAGAACTAGTTTGCCTAGGGAGTGGCTGGGGAAGATAATGGATTCCATTTGGGGCAGGCAAGTCTGAAGTACCTGGATAGGGATGCCTGGTTGGTACTTAGATGCAACGGATCTAGATATTCAGCAGAGTGACCTGGCATGAAGATACATATGTAGGTGTTGCCACATAGAAATGGTGGATAAGATTTCTCAATGAGAAAATTATCAAGGGTGGAATCCTGGAGAACACAGCATTTAAGAGGAGGGCTGAGGCACTGAATGGTCAGTAATGGAGATGAGGGAGAATGAGTGGAGACCTATGAGGAGACCAAGAAAAACTATTCTCAAGCAGTTAAACACAGTGACTAAGGAGATAGAGTTTTTGAAGAAGGGAGTGATTAGTGTCAAATGGTAAAGGATGTTCATTCCTGAATAGCCTCAAGAAGGCATTGAGTTGAGCATGATAGAGATAAATGATCAATGCCTTGGGAGACATGGGTGATGATTTTGAGAGAGTTTGAAAGAAACTTTGGGGGCTACAGAGGGAATTACAGAAGCAGTGCCTCCTTTGGATATAATGGTGTTAAAAGATAGTTCTTCTGAGCATTCTGTGATCTGAACTGGAGATTCAAAATCTTTTCCAGCATGAATAAGAACATGGAAGTTATGGCTTTAACTCTCTATCCTGAATTTGGTGAAGGACACTCATTACAGCCTCATAATGGATTTCTTTCTAGCATATTTCCTTTGAAGAGAGCACTCCTTTATGTGAACATAATGACAGAAAAATGTAACTTCTTAAAAATCACGTCAATAACTCTTTGAGGACAAAGCTGACCAAACACATTATTACCTCTTACCACATAGCACAAAAAGTGAAGTCTACTGATCTGGATAGAAAGGAACAATTATTACCTTGTTCCCTCTAAACAAATGTTATTCTTTATTATATCCTCAGGATGTCTATTTTTCAAATGAAAAAAATTATTTTCAGTCACTAAATTGCTCACTGCTGGTTCCCTGGTGAGAAAAAAGTAATAAACGTATAAGGGAAGGAAAGTACTAGAACATGTGAGCTTTTTTGATATTCAATATTGGCATATTAAAACTCCAGGTTAAACCTGTGGTAGTGAGGGGCCGTGTGGTTTGGGCTTATGGCTGGTTGTCAGAAAAGATCTCAAAGACATCAGGGACTTATTTGGTTGTTGTTGTTCCTGGGTCCAGTTCTCCAGTTCAATATGTCTGGAAATTCAGCAATTAACTTATTCAGAGAAATTCAAGCCCTGAGAAAAAGGACATAAAGGGCCTATTTCAAATGCATGAAACTGATTTTTAGCTAAAGCAATAATTGAAGTTAAGATATATATCTTACTTAACTCTACATGGGACATTAAAACAAAAAGGTTGCCTGATGAGTATATGGAATCAGAATAATATCTAAGTAATCTTTTCTACTAATCTGTGTTCTCTGGTCTTGCCAATAAAGAGACATATTGCCCATTTCCCCCTATTAACTTTGGTTTTTAGGCCTCTTTGAGACTCTAATTAATGCTATGGAATCTCTTACCAGTCAAAAGCACATGCACACAAGCCTTTTCATATATTTCTTTAAAAAAATTTTTTTTAATGTTTAATTTATTTTATTTTTGAGAGAGAGAGAGAGAGACAGAATGCGAGCATGGGAGGGGCAGAGAGAGGGAGTCACAGAATCGGAAGCAGGCTCCAGGCTCTGAACTGTCAGCACAGAGCCCGATGTGGGGCTTGAACTCACGAACCACAAGATCATGACCTGAGCCAAAGTCGGACGCTTAACTGACTGAGCCACCCAGGTGCCCCTCATATATTTCAGTAGTTTCAAAGACTCCCCCAAACCCAAGACTTAAAATCCCAGGTTAAAAGTCCCCAGGCTAAGGATGCACGGTTTAGAGACTTCTTTTTCAATGCTTAAAACATGTTTTCTCCTGGGGTACCTGGGTGGCACAGTCCATTAAGCATCCAACTCTTGATTTGGGCTCAGGTCATGATCTCATGGTTGTTAGATTAAGCCCTGCATGGGCTTCCCACTGGTATAGAGCCTGCTTAAGATTCTCTCTCCCTTTCTTGCTGCCCCTCACCCACTCTCACTCACTGTGTCTCAAAAACAAACAAACAAACAAACAAGCAAACATGTCTTTTCCATTACTGCAACAACATTTAGATTAATCAGTCCTTGCTTGCTTTAGGCCAAGAAATTCTTGTCCTTCATGCCTCATTATCTAATTGACTCAAAGAGGTTGGTGTTTAGATATCTTCCTCAGCTAGGATATGAGAACACCAGTAGTCCTAGAATTCTGCCCATTTGGTAGAATCAGCAGAAATTCCTACCACTACTTTTTGTTCAAATAGAGGAGACAAAAAAATTAGAGTTTATGTCAGACTCCAGGCAATAGAAATAACAACATGAAGAGTTGGTGTACTTCTTTTGTGATGTCACATAAACCTTCCTATATTGGAAATCTCTTTCAAACTTAACCCTAGGCCCTGTCTTGAAGTATGGGTAGTTGAAGGGATAGCATGTCATGGGTGTTTCCCTGTAATGGAAGGAGCTGATAATAGGTCATTTACTCAGTACCACTGTGGGTTAGATTTGTTTGAATTGTTCTGATACAAAACATACTGAGGCAATAACAGAATTTTGATCATGCTTGAATCCTATACTTTGCTGATTTAATTGGGAGAAATTTAGTTTTAATTGAGAAAAATACAGGAGCAGAACAATGATAATGTCTTTCAACTATTAGCATTTGTTGTCACTATTGGAAGATATCTGTTCTCAAATACTTGATCAAATCAGTTGGTCACTATATTATATAAGGTTGCTATATATATATATATATATATATATATATATATATATATATCGCAAATATATATATTCGCTACCTTGTGAAATGGCATGGCGTGGTAGAAAGAAATTTGGTGACTCTGTTAGTCAGGATCCCTACAAGAAAGAGAAGTATATTCTAATTAAGATAATCTGAGAAGGGCTTCAAAAGGGACTATTTCTCAAGGCAAGGGCAGAATTTAGGAAATCATGTCAAGTGTAGTACTGCAGACCTGTTACCATGACTAGACCCGCTAGCCTAAAAAATGTGAGCATAACTTGGAAGGGAGAACTGTTGTAGCGCAGGCCAACTTCAGTGGAACCCTGAGGCTCTAGTGAAGGGACTCAGCCAGCAGGGAAGGAGGCAAGGACATAAACTTCCCATCTGTCCTCACTCCCTATTTTCCCTAGTATCTCTTTCTGGGTGTCCCTATTGGCACACTGATGTAATCATACAGGTCAGCCATCCTGGTTGGAGGCAGAGTGGAAATGAATGGAGGATGAATGGGTCTGAAAAACAAACAAAAATATTTGGGACAGATCCAACAAATCCGGGGTCAAATTCTTGCCCCATTACTTATCAATTCTTTGTCGTATGTAACTTCTCTAATACCCTGTTCTCTAACCCTCAGGATTTCTGGAAAAACTAAATGAATAATGTAAACAGTGGAATGTCTGTTTATATCACTTGATACATACATGCTCCAAACATGCTTATTGGATGTTTATTGAATGAACGAGTACCTGATTAATTAAAAAGGAAAGATTGGTGAAAGCAGAGGCTAAGAATGGTTTCCTTTTACAATTTATACACCATAACTACAAGTTTTGATGTGTGTCCATCTGAATAATACATTTTAAATGTACAGGAAATATTTTCTAGGCAATGTTCATCGGGAAATAGGCACGAAGAAAACAAATAATCATTACCGATAATGTGTGATGATGTGTTTTAAACAGTTAAAATTTAAAGTTTACATGCCTTTGATGAGTCAGGGTGTCTTTCCAATGTTCTCATTTTATGAACTACAGTACATAAAACTAAGCATCTCTTAGAAACCCTAGAATTTTAGAACTGGAAATGGCCCATGGAAAATCATCTGTTTCAACTTTTTATTTTGCAGTTGAGAAGACTGAGGCTCAGAAATGTAAACTTATCCAAGGCTAATGACCTTGGAAGTGGCAGACTTACAGCTAGAATCCAGGCATTCTGGCCTCAGTCTAAAAGCCATCTCCTTCTAGAGTTTGATTAATAACATCCTAAAGAACAGAACTGACGAAAAGTTCCACACCTTATAAATCAGCATGAAGTTTACCCAGAGGATAGAATAAGCTTATGGTTTCAGTCCCCATCTAGATTCTGAGAGAGTAAATTAAATCATTAATGTTTTGCAATTTAAAAAAGAACCTCTTGCCATAAGTGGTTATCATCATTATGCTGCTCTCTGATGTGGATACAAGCAGTCTTGAGGCTCTTGTAAATAAATTATATATACTCCCAGAAAACTTGAAATTAGGCTCTGTGTTATAGGGAGAAGCAGTAGTAGATAAATGCACCCACTTGATACAAAGGATGACTATTGTCCTTATGGAACAAGGAAAATAAGCCAACTTTCTGTATCAAAGTATAAAGTATCTCACTTAGGTTTTTCTTTTTTTTTTATTTTTACTTAAACACTTTTTTTAATGTTTATTCATTTTTGAGAGAGAGAGAGAGCATGAGCGAGGGAAGGGGAGAGAGAGAGAGGGAGACACAGAATCTGAAGCAGGCTCCAGTCTTTAAGCTGTCAGCACAGAGCCCAGCGTGGGGCTCGAACCCACAAACCATGAGACCATGACCTGAGCTGAAGTCAGACGCTTACTGACAGAGCCAACCAGGCGCCCTTCACTTAGGTTTTTCTTAATGTGATAGGATAGTTTTCCTTAATGTTTCACAAGAATTTGAGTGATGGTGATTTAGAATATTACACTTACGGTTATTTGTTCTTAGAAAAGGGAAAGTGAAAATTCTAAGGACAGTAGAACATTGTCATTTATCCTCAAGAAAAACAGATTTTTCTGGAGGGCTTGTTATCCATCTTGTTTGTTATGTCTCTTATAAGAGGAACCACCATGAAGGCTGTCGAAGCATTCTGGGACTCCAGACAGAAGAAAACATTGTTTAGGGGACCAAGGCTAAAATAATGCTGGTCTCCCACCATGCCATATGGAGGGGCCACGGAATAGCTCCTAGAATGCTCATTTCCTTAATTAGGACAAACCCCAGTCCCGAATGCTTTCGAAACAACAAACGCTCTAGGGGATCAATCACAGCTTCAGGCTTTTCAATTAACTTCCCTTTTATTACCCCTCATTGATAGCCTTTGAAGTATGTTTCAATTAACATAAAATTTAGAGCCAGAAGATTTCTAACCTTCTGAGCTTCTAAAATACTGTACATGTTATCCAAAATAATTCTTATGAACACATCAGTAAAACAAATTATTATCATTCTACTAGCAAAAGGCTACTAGCAAAAATGGTAGCCTTAAAAGACTTAATCCTTTCTTAATCCTCACAGTGAGTTTGAACTTTGTACTTGGGTATCGTTAGTCCCGTTTTACAATGGCGGAGACCAAGGTTGAGAGAGCTTAGGAAGCTTGGCTAAACACACAGAGCAAGAGGCAGGGCTACAGTTCCAAAATAAGTCTGTCTGACCTCAAAACCCATGCCTTTAACCACTGCACTGTATTTGCTTCCAGATTTGTGAAGAATCTCTCCTTCATCCTTATCATCCTGCAAGGCCATAGGATTGAATAGAATAGAGGCCTCTGCAATTGTGTTGTGGACTAAGTTCTGGCTGTGTATTTTTAAAATCAAACATGACTTTTATCGTTTATTCTTTTTACAAAAGCAATATATACCTTTTGTTGAAATATTAGAAATTACTACTAAAAAAAAGGAGTAAAATTACATATTCTTTCCATCCAGAGATAATCACGTTTAACTCTTTGGTTGTATGTTCTTCTGCTATTTGTGTTCTCAATTCCATCTAGTGCAATTATTTGTTTTTCTTTGGTTATAAAATGTTTACAACTCATTGCAATATTTCCATAGAAATAAATAAATAAGGGCTTTCTTTTCTACGATGAGTAAGGTATTTTCTTTTTTTTTTTTTTCCTTTTAAAAAAACGTTTATTTATTTATTTTGAGAGAGGGTGTGAGTGTGTGCATGAGGCGGGGGAGAGGCAGAGAGAGAGGGAGAGAGAGACTGGCTGAGCATAGAGCCCGACTTGGGGTTGGATCTCAGGATTGCAAGATTAGGACCTGAGCCGATATCAAGAGTCAGACACTTAGCTGACTGAGCCAACCAGGCGCCCCAAGACATTTTCTTTCCATTTAATCATTAAGTGGCACAAAGCCTAGACTGTGGTTTACCAGTGGGGTTTAGCCCAATATTTTTAATGACCAAAAAGTAAAATAAGGACACAAAAATGAAAAGTAAGAATATTAGAAACTCTCTTGGAAAAAGAAAAATCAGGGGTGGTTGGGAATTCTTTGCTTTGTTGGCTTTGCCCTCAATGTTATTCCACTTTAATAAGTCGGTAATAATGGACATAATCTATGCTCTTTCTCCAGCCCAAGTCCCTATCCTTGAATTCTTTGTGTGGGATTATTTTTTTTAACCAGAAGAAAAAAATGATAATAAAAAGGGTTCCTTAACCTCAAGGCATTTACAATTCACTCATTTGCCAGTGAATTTAAAGGCAGTAATAGCAAAAGATCAGTTTGTGCCACCTCAGATTTTAGGAGTCATGGAAAGGCTGCAATGGATTACTGGTGAATTCCACTCACAGATTTTAAAGACATTTTATGGACTTTGCCCAGGCATCTAGCACCCTTTCTGTTGGAAAACAAACAAACAAACGAATAAACAGAAAAATAAAACAGAAGTTAAATTACCAATTGGTAGAAGGGATAGCACTTTCCCTTCTCATCTACTTTTTTACTTCAAGTTGGAACTTCATATAATTTTCAGTAAATCCTTGCCACTTCTGGGTAGGGTGCCTATAATGAAACAGAAATCTAAGGTAGAGTAAAAAATGACAGAATTGGAGGGCAAAAAGGAAACAGACTTTTCAAGATACAGAGTGATGTCTAAGAACACTAACTTCTTAGTGGCAAATTTAATATTCTAGTTTAACCCAGAACTGTTTTTCATGGAGTCAGAATAAAGAGGTCAAATTTAATTTGCCTTGATGCAAATTCAATTTAGTTTTTAAATTGATACGAAACATTTTGAATTCTATTAGTTTTGTGTTTTTTTTTTTAAAAGTCTGTTAGATTTAAAAAAAACTAATAGTGTTTAAGGTAACTACTAGTCACTTAAATCACAGATAATTGGATGCTTTTCTTTCTTAGGATTTTTAGTGTTTGCTCACTCCACAAGTTTTATACTTTTATTGCACCTGCTAATACAAAGAGGAGTAACTTTTGCAGGGAATTTGACATTGATAGTCACACATAGTTATCTGAATGATTGTTTCTTAGACCCCAGTTTAGTTTCTTTATAATTGTACTGCAATAAGGCATAGCACATATAGAACAAAACAGCTATTCTACATAATATGGACCATTCTCTCCATTATAGTATGAAGAAGGATTTTGACTTAGATATCCATATGTCTGTATTTAGAACTACAGTGTTAAAGTCCTTTAAAGTCACGGTGCCCCCTAATATATGCCCCAAAGTACCCTTTCCCTTTTTTACAATTATTTTTAATGTTCATTTATTTTTGAGAGACAGAGACAGACGGAACATGAGCAGGGGAGGAGCAGAGAGAGAGGGAGACACAGAATCCAAGACAGACTCCAGGCTCTGAGCTGTCAGCACAGAGCCTGACGCTGGGCTCGAACTCACGAACGGTGCAATCATGACCTGAGCCAAAGTCGAATGCTTAACCGACTGAGCCAAAGTACGCTTTCCTACTTTTACCAATATTTATTGGACATAAATTTTAAAGATTTAATTTGTATTTTGTATTCTAGGTCCCTGGTGTGGATAAAAGATGCATTTGCTATTCAAGTCATTTAGAAAATAATGGTAGCCACATTTAATGAAAAGGAGAGACTCAAAATCTACTTTAATATTTTCTCAGCCATACTCATGACCGAATATAACTGATTTCCATTGCTTTGAGGGCTGTTTTACCTCTGAGATCCTATGATTCAGCGCTCATACACAAAAGGTGTCTGTCCTGCATGTGTCAGGGCATAAACAAAGCCTCCAGCTGTATGGAAATCCTGTTTGGGCATATCAGTCATTGGCATGCTTTGTTGTTGTCAGTTTTAAAAATATTTTTGCAAAAACACACCTGCAAACTGGGACATAGAGAAAAAAGGACAGAGAGTAGAATCAATGGCAGCTGAGCGAGGCTTTCTTTTTTCTTCTCTGCCAAGGCAAAATTGTAGCCAGCACCCACTGGAGTGGTGTGAACATGGGATTTCTCTTCATTTGCAACTCACGTCTTAAATACAGCACATAAAATTCCCACACACATGAATAACAAGGTTCTGGTTGTCTACAATTATGCTGCAAGCTTTCTAAAACATCCAAAGGACTGCAGTTCAACTTCTTTATCCAACTCCTTAGACTCCCTGTTTTGGAGGCTTCAATAGAGGCAGATGTCGATTCGATTGATGTCGACATGTAATTGTGACAGCATCTTCAGACATATTTTTCTCTGTCTTTGGGTTAACGCATAGTTACTGGGTCTGAAAACAATTTGCCTATAGGTGTTAAAATCTGTCCATTGGTAATCTAGTGTGTGGTTATTTTTTTTAGAAGTATTAATTTGGAGCTTTGCACAAGGGCAGTATCATAGCCAATGAGGTTTATCCGAGGCGCATTTGTTGCTAACAGAAGTATTGATTTGGGATACTTTGACATTCAGTCAGGAAAAGAGTATCAGTGGAAGTCTGCCATATCTGGGTTGTGATTTTAGTTACTATGCATAGTCTCTCTGAACAATGAGGACAGTGGGTCCTATCTTATTGCCTTTTATTGGACACTTATATTTGTGCTTATCCATCATATTTTTTAAGTCTTTCTATATTGAAGGAAATCACCAACTTATGAGGATAGTTTTATTGTTATAGAAGTCAGAACTGAAATTCCTACCAACCTCCCTTGCACCTAGGATATACCTGGGCTTCACAAGTCAAAGGTATCATGGGAGCCTATATTTTAGTTATGAGCAATGGTAAGGAAGAGTTTGGTGCTTGATTTTTTTTCGCTGGTGGGGCTGGCAGTTGAAGCGTCTGGTTATTGGAGGAGATACTACTTACTAAAACAATGTATAAGTTATAAATGTTTAGGATAAAGAAAATATGGTAGCTTGCACTATAGTGTGAATGTTTAGTGGTTTTGATCCTTTCCTGGGACTGGCTCTGGTTTTAAAAAGAAGCCTGCCAACTCTAATCAGTTTTTAATAGAATAGGTAAAGGAGTGTTAATTAAGGAAGGCGTTCTCACCAGAGATTTTGTTCATCTCTTAACTATGTTAAAGTTATGTATCCCTCTATTTGTCCCCCCAAATTTGAATTAGTCATTTGGGGCTGCTATAACAAAATACCATAGATTGGGTGATTTATCAAGATAGAAGTTCTGGAGGCTGGGAAGTCCAAGATCAAGGTGCTGGCAGACTCTGTGTCTGATAAGGGCCTGTTTCCTGCTTCACAGATGACCTTCTTTCCCCTGTTTCCTCGCATGGCTACAGGAAGGAACAAGGAGCTCTCTGGGGTCATTCTTGATAGCTCTGTCTTCGTTATCTACTGACCTCCCAGAGGCCCCACCTCCAGATACTATTACAGTGGGGGTTAAGTTTCAACAAGTGAACTTTAGGGGGAACACACTGAATTTACAGCAGTTAGTATTGTTTGGAAACCTGATCTATGTTCACATACATGATTTTATTAATTTCAAACAAGCCTCCTTTTAGCCTTTATCTTTTCAAAGGGAAAGTTCCTAATCTTTAATCTGTACTTCTATATAAAGTATTCCATTCTTTGATGAGTTTAGTCAGAAGTATTCTGCATCCTGATGGCTACCTTATGGAAGTAAACACCAGAAGTCTCCTGTTATTTGAGATGTTAAAGATAGTTGAGTGTTTACGTATACAGTACTAGATGCAAGCTAGTAACTATAATTCTGCTTGGAAAAAAAATGCAAAGGTAATAGTTTGGAATAAAGTTAAGCTTTCTTTTTTTTATGATCAGACCAAATAATCTTTAAAGTAAGGCATTTAACCAAAATCTATGTAGGATGGCTCATTACTTTTGCATCAGTTTCTATAATGAAATGAGAGCATCAAGGAAGAGAGAATCATAATACATTCCAATGGAATGACTTGGTGGTTTCATGGTTGAGATCATCAGGGAACATCTCGTTAGAATTTCATCCAAATGCACTTCTGTAAAATTTGTACAGAAGGGCCCTTGGAACAAGAATGATTATGTAAGGGACGGTCATTTCACAGATGAATCAGCATTCCTCTCTCTCCTCCTCCTTTATCAGATTTGTCCCTTGATTCACCATGAAACAACCCAGGAGAAATAAACTTGATTTCTCAGCAATGATCTCAAGGGCATTTCTGCTTCTTGTTGGTCTGTCCAGGTAGATGCAAACAATAAGGTCCACACATGAAGACCTTGTTTTTTAGTTGCTGCACATTTTACATGTGTATAATTACCTCTTAATTAGCCCAAAGGGAGAGAGATGAGAGTTTAGGCTTTGGCTTAAAATAATTGTTTTTCAGTAAAATAATACAGCTATTTTATCTATCACTTATATAGAAATTCAAGAGGTTACTCATCAATTTGGAACTTAAAAAATGCCTACAATAGGGGCGCCTGGGTGGCTCAGTCTGTTAAGTGTCCGACTTTGGCTCAGGTTATAATCTCGCGGTTTGTGAGTCCGAACCTTGTGTCGGGCTCTGTGCTGACAGCTCCGAGCCTGGAGCCTACTTCAGTTCTGTGTCTCCCTCTCTCTGCCCCTCCCCCACTCGCATTCTGTCTCTCTCTTAAAAATAAATAAATATTTAAAAAATTTTTAATAAAAATATCTACAAGGAAGTAGAGTGAAGCACCAACTGACTAGTGCAAACTTTTCCACACATGCATGGAATGCCTCTACTAAAAGCAAATGAAATTGATAGAGTGTTCAGGTTATTGCCCTTCTGGTTATAATTTAGTTTATTTGAATGAACATTTATTGAGTATCTATTATATGTCAGGCCCAGTGCTGGTATAATCATGAATGATGCATTGTGCTTGCCCATAAAGTCCTCATAGTCTTGTGTCTCAGAGACTCAGATGGGTAACAATGCAAGAATTGCTGAGTACAAATAAATCTATAATGAAAATTACTTTGATTAAAAATTTGCTTTAGTGAGGTGCCTGGGTGGCTCAGTGGGTTAAGTGTCCGACTCTTAATATTGGTTCAGGTCAGGATCTCACGGTTCATGGGACCAAGCCTTGCATCAGGCTCTGTGCTGACAGCATAGAGCCTGCTTGGGATTCTCTCTCTCTCCCTCTCTCTGTGCCCCTCCTTCACTTGCTATCTCTCTGTCTCTGTCTCTGTCTCTCTCCCTCTCTCTCAAAATAAATAAACATTAAAAAATTACTTTAGTGAAGAGTTTTAAATAAATTTTAAGTAAGGATCATTATAGTAAAACCAATATTGTTAATATATATTTAACTGCTGTTCACTATTCCCAAATGGTCCAAATTATATAAGGGGCTGTTGAGAAAGGACATACAATACAAGGAAAATAAACTACAGAGTCAACTATGTTTAGCACAACTGAATGTTATCCTTTCTTTTGAACACAAATTTAAAAACTTATCATACTACCAACCTACATTAATTAATTTACAGTATCTCATTGGAGCCTCACAACTCTGTGAAGTAGAGTTTATTAGAGCTTTTAGTTGCAAACAACAGAATTCACCTTGGATAGTTGACTAAAACCACAGACATATAAAAAGGTATTCAAATCTTTGAGGGGGCTGAGGATCACATTCAAGGCTATGCATCTAGAAACAATATTCAACACTTACCTGTAGAACCTTCATATTGAAGAGAATGCTTTTGTTCTGTCCCAATAAATATGAAGTGCCAGGAACTCAAGGTTACTGCCATGATTGTGGCCATCGACACTCATTCAACTTCTGTGTCAGGAACTCAACCTTACCACCAAGTTCACCGGTATGTTTTACAATCAGTGGTAGCATATAATTGTAGAAATAATACAGATGTAATCCTATTGGTATTCTTTCTTTTGGCTCATCCACTTGTTCTTCATGTTCTGCATTTCCAACAGCTCTGAGTTCTCCAATCAATACTCATTGCTCCCAAATCATGAGCTTTCCCAGGAGAAGGGGGTATATGATTGGATATTGGGGAATGGGCTGGCCATTTTGGAGGCTCTTAACTTTCAGGAAGAGAGTGGTCCTGAGTAAAGAGCTAGAGAGGGCCCGAAGCAGTGTGAAGATACTCAGCCTTTTGGGGAACAGAGTCTGAGGGCTGATGAGTAAGAGGAACAGAAAGGGAGATAGGAGAACATCAAAAGAAAACATTTTCTTAAGACACCTGTTGTGATGAACATCTACACCGCACTAACAGTCACCTCATGGCACATTTAAAATCATTAAATCAAAATAGTTATCCTTGAGTGAAAATTCATGTTGCCACGTCTTTAGATTAGAGATTGTATTTTGGGTTTTTAAAAGCAGAAATGACATAAAAAATTAAGAACCATAAGTAATTTGTTGCTGAGAATCAGATTTAAAACAGGCAATTCCTGCTGATTACCACTCACTGATTCCATTTTGCCGTCAGACTTTTCTTTATCGCTCATCCATATTTGTCCATTTATTTGAGGGTTTCCTCCTAGGTCAATATGCTACACAGTGATTGAGGCAGTTAAAAAAAAGTTGAACACCATCTTCCACCATGGAGATCAAAGCTCCCCTTCCACTTGCTCCCCTCTCTCTACTCTTGGCCAAAGTGAGTGATCATGAGCCTCGCCCTACAGCTTTCACATCCTCTGCCCCAAAAACTCTCATGTAACTCCGTTTTCCCTTTAAAGCTCTCATTGATATTATTTATAAGGTTAAGACAAAGGAAAATAACAAAAGGATCAACTTAAGAGAGTTTTAAAATAAACTCTTAAAACAAGCCCTCATTGAAAAGACTTCAAATATGTATATGTTCAAAATGATTATTTTTCAAAAGAATGGTATCAGTGAAATGATTTTCAATCTTCTGCATAAAACATTTATTTACCAAGAGAAGAAAGCATGTTACTGCAACAAAGGAGATTTGAGGCCTTAGAATCATGCAAAAAAAAAAAAAAAAAAAAAAAAACCCAAAAACAAAAAACAAAAACTTAAAAAATTTAAGAAGTCAAGAAAAATATCATCAAATGTGTGTGTGGTGAATATATTTTTAGATAGGTAAAATTTATGTTAGAAGTTTGTTTGCAGGCATTGGGGCATTGATATATAATCATTTGGAAATTTGTATTTATATGTATATAATTGTGGTATTTGAGAAATAATTATATTAACTGTCTAACAATAATTTAAATATTTCTTTTCTATTTTTGATTTAATATATTTTGGGTCCTAACTATAATTTATTTGATTTGGTTGTTGGGTTATGGATGCAATCCCCTAATTATAATATTCACATGAAGAAATATGGTACAATTAATGACAACTTAGTTTATGACGACTTCTAGGAGAATACTGTGATGAGAATTAGAAGTAGCATATTTGTGTAATTCTCTTATAGCTTCCTGTAAGGGTGCCAGGTACATAACAGATGCCAGGTTCAATAAATATTTCAAGGTATATTAATTGAAAAAAGAAAGTTTCTGAGTAGCATGTATAGAATATTTACATTCATGCAAAATTGAGGGGGGTAGATAAATACATATTGTATTTGATATTTTTGTGTATACATTTTTTTGGAAGAATACACAGACACAATAATGACAGTTACCCTGTTTGAAGTTGAGGAAGGGGAGGAGGACTTGATGGACAGAGGACCAGGCTAGGAAGGATGCTGTCACTGTGGACATGTTCAGAATTTTTTTTTTTTTTAATTTTTGAAATTTGTGACTATGTTATTTCTTCAAAACTAATTAAAAAATAAAGACAATTAGACTTTTTTTTATATTTAAAAATGAATTATTACTCTTGTGAAATCTTTTTCATAAGCAATATAGCTGTAATTTTCTTGTTTTTAATACTCTTTCTCTTTATTCTTGTTCTTTTTACTCAAGGCATTCTAAATGACCAAAGTATAACATCTGGGATGTAAATTACAAATAAATTTTACTGTAATTACTTTTTGGTCAGCACTTCACTTGAAAACTATAAGTTTTTTTTGTACTCTCCGTATGTCCAATTTTACAGTCTTTAAAATTGATGGGTTTTTCAGAAATTTGGCATGGTCCACAGAAGAAAAAAAAATTGAAAAGATTAAGAACTAAGTAAAAGTGAATAACCAAGAACAGGAGTCTCAAATGTAGACCTCAAGTTTTCACTATAAATGTCAGCTTTCTGGGAAACTCTGGTTGCTGGTTGGGAGACAGAGAAGATCTATCTGTGAAAACCATGAAGACTTCTCAGCGCCCATATTGAAAACCACTGAACAATATAGTCTAAAAGTTCCTTCCAGCTCTACCAGTCAGTCATTCCATTGCAAGAGAGATACAGAGAAGCAGGAAAACAGAATCCAAGAGGGGTCCTTTTAGAGTAAGTTGAAATAACTTTCAGTTGATTGCTATGGCTATACCATATCAGCGCATAACTTTGGCCAGCTTAGCTTAAACAAACATTACAAGGGATAACTTGTGGTAAGAGAAGGAAGAAGCTCTTGATGATAAAAATGTTCATGAACAAGACAAATCTTCAACCCTGGAAATCTCTAAAAACAAAATCAGAAGTTCCTTAGGTGATTTAGGCATTTTCTGGATAAAAAGCTCTTTTTGAGTCTTGAGTCTCCGTAGACTATTTAAGAAGTGTCACAGATAAATTGTCACTTGGTAAAATAATTATTTTCTTTATCATGGAAATGATTCAATATCTAGGCAAGATGTTTAAGATTTCATATTTTCAAGCTGTATACCCTAGTGGTATGCTTTTTGTAGATATTTTGTTTAAAGCATTAACTGTTTAAAATTTTTTTTCTAATGTTTACTTATTTTTTTTCAAGAGAAACAGAACACAAGCAGGGGAGGGGCAGAGAGAGAGGGAGAAAAAGAATCCGAAGCAGGCTCCAGGCTCTGAGCTGTCAACACAGAGCCTGACGCGGGGCTAGGACTCACAAACCATGAGATCTTGACCTGAGCTGAAGTCAGCCGCTTAACCGACTGAGCCAGCCAGGTGCCCGAAGCTTTAACTGTTTTAACCAGTACAGCCATTTTTGGTAGTTATAGGAATGATTTATTAACATTGGTATTTAATGCAAATAAGAAAGAATTTATGGAATTAGAAATTGACATTTATTTAAATTTGCATTATGTTTCATAATTTACCTTGTAATTGCTTTACTTTTTCACAGTATGGTATTCTTGTAAAATACACATTTGCTCCAGTGGCTTTTATTGTCCCTAACATATTGCCAACATCAATCTTAACATTCTCAAGTTCTTCCAAGAGGGCACAATGTACAAACTAAAACACCCATTCTTTTTTTTTTATTTATTTTTTCTTTTCTTGTAAGTAATAATCTCTATTCCCAAAGTGGGACTCAAACTCGTGACCCTGCCATCAAGAGTAGCATGCATACTCTACCAAAGGAGCCAGCTAGGTGCCCCTAAAATATACATTCTTAGTTAATAATGGCTTTAGGATAAAATGGTTCAACAATGCAGACTGGCCAGAATTTAGGCTTGAGAGGAAAATTTTATTTCCCTAATCCATTGGTGTTAGAATTGGATTCTATTTTAAACTATGCTGGGAGATACTGAATATTAACACAAGTTAACTACTGGGAGTCTATTGCATCAGTGTGCTGACCCACATTTTGAAGCCTCAATATAGTTTCAAAGACCTCCATAATGCATTATTCTGTTGTATTGTTCTTTTGAATTCTTAACTAATTATAAGATAATGTCTTTAATGTAAATTAATTAGGAATTAATCAGAAATTCCTAAGCAGGAGGGAACATTGAGGTATCAGCTTTCAACCAGACATTTAGCTTGAGTGATTGTAATATCAAGTCACCCACAATCATGCACCCAACGTCTTAAGATCCATAAGGAGGTGCCATAACTTGTTTAGACATTTGTTTCCCCGTTTATCAACCTTCACTCTGAAATGTATTCTATCTACCTGAATCTCTTAGGCTCCATTTCAGGATTAGATTTCTTGTTTAGTGAGGTAAGGGAAGCGAATGGGTCATCACACATTATTTCCCCAACTTTTTATTTTGAAGAACTTGAAGAAGATATCTATCTTCTTAAGATATCTGTCTACTTAAGAAAATGGGCACTTATATATCCCTCATTCAATTGTAAACATTTGCCCCTTTTTCTTTTTTTCTCTCTGACTTCCCTAATCTATCTCTCTCTCTATTTTTTCTAAAAAAAATGTTTATTTATTTTGAGAGAGAGAGTGAGAGAAAGAGAGAGAGAGAGAGAGCACCAGCATGAGGGAGGGGCAGAGAGAGAGGGAGAGAAAGAATCCTAAGCAGGGTCCACACTATCAGCACAGAGCCTGATGCGGGAGTTCCACACAGGGTGCCGTCTCACCTGTGAGATCATGACCTGAGCTGAAAGCAAGAGTCAGACACGCAACTGACTGAGCCATCCAGGTACCCCTCTCCCTCTTTGTCTTCTTCTAAGTTTCAATCATCATGACACTTCACACTTAACCACTTCAGCTTGTAAAACCTAAGAAAAAGGACATTCTCTTGCATAACTACAATGCCAGTCTCCCACCTAAAATGTTAATTCAGTAACATTGCCTAATGTGCTGTCCATATTCAACTGAGGAAATGTCTTTTAAGAATCCAAGATCCAGTCAAAGTTCTTGCATTACATTTGGTTGTTATGTGACTTTAGTCTCTTAATCCAGAGCATTCTGCTTGCCTTTAACTTGTTTATTTTTAATGACATTGACTTTTTCTTGAAGAGCATTGACTTATTGTTTTGTAGACTGGCTATATTCTGAACTTAAAACTTTTTTTCCTCATGGTTAGAATCAGGCTAAATGTTTGGGGCAAGATACCACACAGATAATGTTGGTATTTCTTATTGTATCACCTGACATCCGGTTGTCCCACAGCAGTGGGTTTTTGAATGTGAGATCTCCCCATTGTAAAATGTAGTTTCCTCTTTGCATTTGATATGTAATCTGTAGGATGATTGAGAGACTGTGTGAATTTTGGTGGCTTTGGCACCCAGTAATGATCGATCCTTGTCTGGGTCAGCTATTCCATTGGTGATGGAAATGATGTTTTTCTGGTTTAGTCCTTTTATCTACATTTATCAGGTATATTTCTGTGTATGCATCATTATTATAGTTGAAGTTAAGGATAAAAATGAGCCCTTTTCCTTTGTTGGGAGTAATCAAAGAGGGTGGTCAGTTTAGTGGGATGGCTTAGTTGGTCAGCACATGCTGCTAAGGAGCCAAGGCCATGGCTACAGTGTTCATATGGACCAATTATCCAGGCTCTGTTTCAAGGCCAGGGTAGAATTTTCCTCTGCCAACTTAGGAATGTGTGCCAGTGGCCACCTGGGAAACAGAGCATGCAATAAGGCTAGAGCTGTGCAGATCATTCTAATTCAAAAAACAAGCTCAACTAATGGTGGATTATCTCTTTACATGAAAGATGGCAATTCTTACTATAAAAAAGTCATTTTTCCCCAATTTACTTCTTTAGGTCCTATTTTATAAATATTTAAAGATTTTTGTGAGTTGCTCTTCTATCTGCAGAAATTAAAGACTAGTTTCCCTAAATAATACTTCTGCTGAAAGCAATGAAAAATGATGTAAATAGTTTTATAGTTAAAAATGATGCAAATGATGTATAATATATTCTAAAAAGACATTTGAAGGTTAAAACAAACAAACAAACAAACAAGAAACAGGAGCCTACTACCAAGAAATCTATTCTCATGAAACCTCCAAAATCTAATGACTATTTTAAAGACAAAGCCGAAACAATCACAAAACAAAAGAAAAAAAACCTGTTGAACAATCCAGATAAGCATTGTCTGAATAAAATAATGATGTCAGTGTCAAATAGTATGTAAATTGGGAAAGGAGGAGATGATCAATGCTACTCTGTTTTAAAGTTCAGGGATGGGTTAATGTTAGACTTTGTTAAGTTAAACAAGCATGGTAAAATGTTACAGGTAATCATTATATAAATAGAAAGAGTATAAATTCCAAGTCAGTATATGGGAAAAACAGTGTGTTAATGAAGAAAAGAAACAAAAACTCAATAAGAAAAAGCAAGAAAACAGGAAAGAAGTGAGAGAAACAAAAGAAATATATAGTAGAAATAATTTCACATGTTGATAATTATAATAAATGTAAATAAACTTAACTCACCAGCTGAATGACAGAGATTGCAAATTGATAAATAGCTCAGATAAATGTCATTTACAAAAGATGCATCTGAAGTGTAAGGACACATAACAGTTGAAAGTGAAAGGGTAGAGAAAGGTTTGTTGGGAAATTCCTAATGAAGGAAACCTGGTGTACTATATTAATATCACACACAAAAAAGATTGTAAGGCAAAAGTCTAATGCATGCAGAAAGTTGTAACGCAATGAGAAAAAATTGGTTCCCTGAGGAAAATATAACAAATCTAAAAATGTGTGCAACTAATTAAAATAACCTCAAAATATATGTGAACTGACAAACCCACCACCATCATAATGAGAGATTCTGTACTTCTCCCTATTATTGGTAGGAAAAACTGCAAAAAAAATTAAGCCAATTTTTTACAGAATTAGAACATATAGATGCAAACTTGATTTAATGGACATATATGGAATTTTGTGTTCAACATTAGACAATATACATTCTTGTCAAGCTTTTATAAATGGGGTATTTATGAAATTGATTATGTATTGGGCAATGAAGCAAGTTTCCATTAAATTTCGAAGTTACTGTTCTGGGAAAACCCCTAACCACAATGCAATTAAATCAGAGCTTAAGAGCAAAGAGAAATAATTTTCTTAATATTTGGAAACTAAAATAATTTTCTAAATTACTGAAAAATCATGGAAAAATTCACAATGATTATTAAAAAGTGCTAATAACTGAAAGAAAATAGTTCAGACAAAACTTGTAGGAGGCAATAAAAGTAATGTTTTGAGAAATATTTTTAGCCTTAAATTCATACATTAGGGAAAAATAAAAGTTGAAAATTAATGAGCTAAGTATACAACAAAATATTAACAAAAGGCTAACAATATTAACCTAAAGAAAATAGGAGGAAGGAAATAACATAAGAGCAAAAAAATCGATGGAACAGAAAACAAAGACACAATAGAAATAATCAAGAAATAAAATTGAAAATAAGAAAAACATTTGGCAAAATTGAGGGAGGTAAAAAAAAAGGGAAGGCACAAATAAATAGCATACGAAAATATTTTTAAAATAAACTAAAGGAATAAAGATTGGAAAGGAGGAAATAATGGTAATTATACATTGACTAAAGTCGAAAAGAAAATATTTCAGATTATATAAAAGCATATAGATGCAGGATGTTTACAAGATACACACCTGAAACATAAGGGCATGAAACGTTAGAAGTAAAAGTTTGAAAAAAATGATAGAGGAGGCTAATACTACAAGAATGATAAAGAAGCTATATTAATATCACACCAAATCAACTTTCAGACATAAAATTCAAATAATGCACTGCTAGAGACATAAAAAATTACTACTTAGCAATGAGTTTCAATCCACTAGAAAGTTGTAATAGTTTAGAACTTCTATGAACTTAATCACAAGGCCATAAACACCCCCCCCCAAACTATAAGTAGAATTTATCAAATTTACCAACATAGCAGAATATTTTAAGAGATACCTGTCACAGTAATTCAGAGATAGAATATGTTGATAAAAATCACTTTGGAAAACTATTTAACATTATTTCGTAAATTTAAATATTTGTGTTAATCATATACCCCAGAACTTCCTCTCCTAGGCACATGTTTAGGAGAAAACTTGTATATATGAACCAAGAATGTTTGTATCTGCAATGATTGTAGTTGCAAAAATTTTAAGCAACCAAAAAGTCCAACTGAACTGAAAGTGGGTATATTCATACAGTAGAACAAAATGCAAGACTGAGAATTAATGAATTTCAGCTCTATGAGTCAACCTGCATGAACCAGGCTTGAAACAAGTAGATAATTTTCAGAAGAATTATGCCATTTGTATAAAGTTCAAATAATGCAAAACTAAATACTGCATTGTTGAGATACAACCATAGGTGATAAAACCACAAAGAGAAGTATGGGATTAACACACACAGAATTATTGGGAGCAAGGTTGCGTAGACCACAGCAGAGGGGGACATCACGTGGGAGCACACAGGAGCATCAAGATCGTTTTTGATGATAAAAGATAAAAGTGTTTTATCTTTTAAGCTAGGATCAGCTGGCAGCATGAGTATTCATTATAAATTCTGCATGTAAGTATTCTTATTCAATATTTCAATAATCACTATACTTATTCAATAATCACTATATCCAATAATCACTATAAACCATATAATATGACATAAAATGATATAAATAAGATTGAACAAAGAGAAATAGGACTTTCAGAATCCTTATATGATTTTTCCTGGAGAGGGTCTGGGAAGTTATGGAATAAAAAAATCAGATATATTAATCAGATAATGTCTCTTTTTCCAAATATAATACAGACTCAGAAAGTGTTAAAAAATTTTAAACATCTGGGGCTTTGCATCTTCTCTAAGTTCTTAATGTCTTTTTTGTTTGCAGTAAAAATTAGACCTATCATTATGGGTTTATCAGTACCAAATAGTACGTGTTGATAAATTATTTTTCCTTTTCCTAAGCTCATATTTCTTCTTTCTTGGGTCATCCTGGTTTTTGTGATTTTGGCCCCTTACATGTGTAAATAGGCAACTATCAACTCCCCGTAACTCAACTCCTCCTAACTCAACTCCCCTAACTCAACTCCTCACTAACTTGAGTGAGTAGGGTGGGATGATGCAGCCTGTGTATTTTCTGGGGCCAGGGAAACAAACACTCTTTTACTTGTGGCAAGACTCCAGGCCCCAGAAGAGATGGAAGTTGTATCCTCTAAGAGTCCAAGCAATAAGCCTCAACTGGATAGTTGCTGAAAAGGTTTGGGTGGGAAATTAAGCCCGAGGTGTGGAGTCAAAAAAGTGGGAGATATATAAGAGTGTGTGTAGGGATGGGAGACCTTGGGGGAACTGAGGTGCTAGAAAAGCTCAGAGTAAGAGGTAGTTACACAGGGAAGTGGCAACCAACCTGCATAAATTTGGGGAACAAAAGGCAAATGTGATAGGTTTTTATGAACTCCTTGTCCTGTTTGGTGGCTGGGAGCTGGCTTCATCATACAGGACTGAGAAGCGGATGCTCTATCTTCCTGCTTCATCTCTTAAAATATTGTTTTTGCTTTAGAATATTCCATCAAAGTCACTTATTTCTTTTATTTACGGACTTACATACACATAATATTTCACTCTTAGTTCTTAATAGAAAATTGAACTTCATCAATAAAAGTGTCACTGTCGCAGAGGGTGGTCAGTGGTATGTAAATGGATAATTTTGGCAGACTACAGATAAAATCCTCATCATCAATCATCTTGCAAAGAGGGCAAAAATAAATTCAGTTTCAAAGGAGCATTTTAATCAAAGAGCAGTGAGTAAAGGTTGCGTATGAATTAAAGAACCAAGACACTAGTTTGATTATTTTTGGATTTCCTGATAGCAGCCATTTCAGCTCTAGTACCTGTATCTTTAATGTTTTCTAATTACACACTTATCGATTCCCAGCTCTCAAGTCAAGAAAAGGATTAAAAAACAGGTCACCATTTAAAATGAGTACATAAAATAGAGTATGCATACCTGCACAACTCAGAGATGTGGAGAACTACTTTGGCCACATTCTTTTCTTTGCAAAAAAAGTCAGAGATTACCTGCTAGTTAGTGCCTAAGAACTTTGGTCAAATGATTAACATCACAGAGTTTAATGTTTATTTATTTTGGGGACAGAGAGAGACAGAGCATGAACGGGGGAGGGGCAGAGAGAGAGGGAGCCCCAGAGCCTGACGCGGGGCTCGAACTCACGGACCGCGAGATCGTGACCTGGCTGAAGTCGGACGCCCAACCGACTGCGCCACCCAGGCGCCCCGGCATCACAGAGTTTAAAGACTCTTAAAAATAAGTGTCTCATTCAGACAATCACTAAGTATCATTTAGGTTAACAAAAAAAATACGTTACAGCTGTTTTCTTCATTCCACAGCTAAAATTGAATGCCCCTTGGATCAATAAGTCCAATAGCAATATTGTGACTGAATCAGAGTATGGCATGAAAACTATGAAGGAAATTAATTGCTGCTGTCTAAAAATGCTGTAGGGGAGAATCTATCGCTTCCTCTTTGTCCCACAACTCTTCTTGCCCAGATCTTACATTGGGAGACATTGAGGACTATGCACAAAAATGCAGAAAAGCGTCTTACAGCAAGAAAATGGAAAACCACCCATCACAAGATCCTCATCTTTATGGCAATTTGCACACTTGTCAATATCAGGAGTCAGCTCCCGTTGGAAGAGTTCCTGGATGCTCGGTTAGCTCTCAAGAGATGTAAACATTGATTATGATAAAGTTTGACCTCTAGAGAACTTTAAAAATTGTTTAATATGCACATTTTGCTTAATGAAGCCCCACATAAGCAAGCAAGCAAGCAAACAATAACACAACAAACAAGCACACCAAATTTTGAAACTGCTGTGTAATGGCAAAATACATGAGGCTTATCCAGGACTCACGTTAATTTAGTTTAACTGGATGCTGAAATGGATTATGAGTAAATTAGAATTTTAAAAGACAGTGACCATATGTATAATAAATCTCATAAATATAACAGGGTTATATTTCCTCTGTCTCCTCAAAGAGGTCATTGTCACCGATACTTACTGGATAGGTCCTTGTGTTATACAGCCCCTAAATAATGAACCTCTATTTGCACATGGAAGGAAAAAATGAGATCTAGGTTCACCTATTCTGGTCTCCTATTTTGAAACATGCTCTATCCATCTGTCCTCAAGAGATGTGAAGAGTAATGCCTTTTGATTGTTTTAGAAATGAGCTGGTTGACAAACTTAATGCATCGTTATCCCTTGTTGGAGGTGGTCCTCCAGAGGAATGTGCTGTCAGTTCGCCTGTACGTGAGAGGCTCAGTACTGCAAAATTGTGGAAACTGAGGCTCAGTGTGGCCTGGGTGAAGCTGGCGAATGGCATGCTGAGCGCAGGGTGGTGGGGGGTGAATGGAACGAGGGCCAGAAGGGAAAGCAGTGGCTAGGCAGAAGGACTTTAGGCTCTGGTACGGGAATGACCGGTTTATCGTTTAAGCGATGGGACCCCCCCCTCCCCTCCCGCCCGCCTCCCTCCACCCTCCAGCCTCCACCCTCCAGTCTCCAGCCTCCACCCTCCACCCTCCACTGCCTCAGGCGCTTCTGGGCCTGCCCACAGGGCCTTCCTCAGCTCCCCGCCCCCAGACCGGAAGGGAGTGGAAGCACGGCCGCTGCCAGGGCCGCCCCCACCCACGCGTGACCGCAAGCAAGTCTGGCTTTCCTGGCCTGGTGGGGACCTCCAGCGCCACCGCCACTTGAGGTGTGATAGCTGCTGTCCTTGTCTTTTAAAAAGGAGAGACTGCCCGCTTTTTTGTCACGGTGTCTGTGCAAGACCCCACCTGCCTGCAGGAGGGGAACGTGGAGCGGGAAGCCATGGCTCCAAGGTTGACGACCGCCTGGTCACAGGACGCGGGGACCCTCGAGGAAGTGGTGGTGCACTTATCCCAGGAAGAGCGGGCATTGCTGGAGTCTGCTCGGAAAATCCTGTACAGAGACGCGACACCATAGAACTTTAGGAACCTGGCTGGCTTCAGTGCGGTCTCATCTCGGAAAGCCCAAGCCTGCTGGCGCTGGAGGAGCAGGAAGAGCTGCGGACCCGAGAGAAACTTCTCAAGGACACGTGTGCAGACCAGAAGGCTCAACCAAGAACCCCAGAGACCACCGCAAAGCAGAATGAAATTTGGGAAAAACCATCTACTGGCAGGAAAAGGCGCAGGTTTTCTGTGGGGGAGAATCCCTTTGAGCGCAATGAAAGCGAGAAAGCCTTCAATTACCACGTAGCCTTCAATTACCACGTAGCCTTAATCGGCAGGCATCTATTCAACCTGGAGAGAAACCCTATGCATGTTACCAATGTGGACAAGCCATCTGAAGCAAATCTAACCATATTATGCCCAAGAGAAATTCCACAAGAGAGAAACGCAATGAATGTAAAGCATGTGGGAAAGTGTTTAGTAATCCTACGTCCCTTAGGAGCCACCTGCTGAGCTCATGCTGGTGAGAAACCCTACAAAATTTTATTCATTTATTTTTGCCTCGATGGGGCAAACCCTAAAGTCCTTTTAAAAACCCACGAAACGCTCAGTCAGGGCAGGGGTGGGGGAGAGGGCTAGCAGTTCCCCCTGCCAACGTCGAAGTCCTCGAAGGCCACCTGCTCCTCTGTGTCGATGACAGGCCACACGTCCCAGGGTGGGCTTAGGATGGGGGCCTTCCCTGTAAACTGGGGGAAGTTGCTGACATTTGTGCCGTCTGACAGAGTGTGTACAGCAGGCAATGCAGCCAACAGGGCATCTCAGCTCAGCGTCCTGAAGGGTTGAATCTTTCGCATCCCTCTCCCTGGACCCTGAGCAGGGGAGTGACCTCATATCTAAGTTTAGAAAGATCACATTAAAATAGATGTCATCGTTATTACAGGTGCCAAATCTCTTCCGTTGTTAGCACAAGGAAGGCCTTGGAGATGTGGTCTAACACCACCTATAGGCATAGAGTTTTATGTTTTATCTTAAAAGAATCCCTGAAGGCTGTTTCTTTCTCTGTCTCTGTCTCTGTCTCTCTCTCACATGCTTTTGAGATATTTCTGATATACCCCTTTGGCGGGTGGCAGAATGATCTCTAAGAAGCTGTCATTCTGCTTTCTACATCTTACTGTCAAAGTCACCTGCATAAAGAGCTCCCTCGTTTTTTTAAGCCATGCTGTTGCAACTTGGCTTAAGAAAAGTCCAAAATGAGAGGTAAGTTTTAGCCAACTTCGACAACTGTCCACGTGGAGCTTTAGTAAGATCCTATTTGAGCAATGTCCTGAATATATAAATAAGAAAAAGTTCTATTGCACATAGATCAAGTGAACAAATGCCAAAGAATTTTTTGTTTTGTTTTTAACATTTATTTATTTTTGAGAGACAGAGAGAGAGCACGAGTGGGGGGGGGCAGAGAGAGAGAGAGAGAGAGAGAAGGAGAGGGAGACACAGAATCAGAAGCAGGCTTCAGGCTCTGAGCTGTCAGCATAGAGCCTGATGCAGGGCTCGAACCCACGAACCGTGAGATCATGACCTGAGCTGAAGTAGAACACTTAACGGACCAAGGCACCCCTATTTTTGAATTTCTTAGGTCAGGACTCTCTTCGGGTTTTCGTTCTGCAAATTGTTGAGTACGAAAACCTTATTTGCGGATATGGAGAAACTGCACGGAGAACCCTATGATTCTAATCATCTCCAGCAAGAAGAAATGCTTTTGAAGGTTAGTATTTGAACATATTTCAGTCCTTTGCTTAGGGCAGCTAATGTTTGCCAAGCGCATGCTGTGTGCTTGGCTCTGCTCTGGACATTGTGGGTACAAAGATAAATTAGACACGGGCACTGTAACTTGTTGGTAAAGCCCAGTTTTCTTGGTGTTTTTGGATGTTGGAGGTAAATTTTGCATTAGAAAATTCATGAATTCACGTGAGAAGTCAAAATGTAAGGCCATTTTCTTTTTATTGATATATAATTGACATATATAACATTATGTTAGTTGCAGGTGGACAGCGTAATCATTTTATATTTGTATATTTTGCAAAGTGATCCCAGTAATTCTGTTTAACATCCAGTCATCTTAATTACCAAGCCAGCAGGCAATAAAGCCAGTTTCACTCTACAGGCTTCCCCAATTAGTCCTCTGTCAGAGAGGAAGAAGTCACCTGAGTGGGTCTTCCTTTGACAGAGGAAAGAGGGGTGATCGAGGGGGATCACACCCTATTGGTCTAGGATTGGGCTCCACACACTTTAGGTGCCAATCTGGTAATTGGGTATTGACTAGACCAAGGAAGATAAAGCAAAGGGGGTCGGGATCTTTCTTTTCCATTGAAGTTCAGGCTCAAACACCAGGCCGAGTCACCCTTTAGAGCCCTTGGAGCTGATGGAAGTCTTTACTTTTCTTCACCCTTGGCATGCTTGTCTGCTGAGAACATCATCTTTGGAGAACCACTTTTTGCTTATGTTACAATTCCTGCAATGTTAGGCCTGTCAAATAGACACCTAATTGGGAATCAGTGGAGCTCCAGAAGTTGGCTTCCTCCTTGTTTGTGCTCTGGCAGCTCGTCTCAAGACCCTGTCTATGAAGTGAAGTAGGTCTGTAGTTCCTAGTTTTCCCGAGCTTGACCTGAGTTTCAAAGCTATAGCAGGATAGGATGGGTTTCCTGGCAGGAAGTTAATGCAGTTCTCTCACTGGGAGGGTTTAGGTATGTTACAGTAGAAATTTCTGCATGGTGTGAGAGGCTAGACTAGAGGGTCATCAGAGTTCAGTTTCTAAGTCAGCAGATCTTTGCAGTCGTTGTTTGGGTGGTGAAACGCAGATAATGCTCATCCATTCCTTTACGGGCCTTTGTCTTAACCAGGCTTGTATCTGTCTATATTTATAATTGGCCTGTAAGAGGTTTGTCTCTAGAATGGGGGCAGGAATGCAAGGAGGGAAATTGAAAAAGACTTTTCTCCTGCCTTCCTCCCTGCCACAGTGATCGCAGCCACTTGGGATTTTAAACCTTTTTGACTGCTCCTTGCCTAAATGTTGTTTCCATGGAGGTGGGGTTAGAAATGCAGAATTTGTGTAAACAAAGTAAAAAAGAGGTCTTGGAAATAGTTTTCTGTTTCTATTACGAGCATAGATGTTAAACATTGTAAGCTGCTAAACAGTACTGAATTTTGCTCTTTTGTTGAAAATGTGATCAAAGAAGCGATGCCTTATTCATCATCTTTCCCCCTTATGTTCTCTTTGGGTTGCAGCACAGCAGATTATCAGATTCTTGATTATGTTTTGAACTGTGTACAAACAAATCTTCTTGTGGCTTCCTCAGGTGATTTTAGAGGGCAAATAACAATCTGTGAATTGAAAGAAAGCTGATGATGTTTCACGGAGCTATTTTATGAGATCTCCTGAACCAAAGCACTTTTATAGCAGATTTGAATGATATTAAGTATTATATAATTAAAATGTCCAGAAACTGCTTCTCAGTTTTAGTTTAAGAGCTACAAATTCATATGCAAAGCATTTATAAAAAAAGTGTTGTGTGCTAGCTCTTTCACATATATTACTTAGAGTCAGTATAACACTCAGAGGTGGGATCACATTACTGTATCTTACAGATAAAGTAACTGAGGCTTAGGGAAGTAATAGGACCAAATGGTCATAGCTCAGGGCAGGAGCTAACCTCACGTCTGCCTTTACTGCAAAGCTCATGCTCTTTTCAGGACATGAAGCAACCTGTCTTTCAGTAAGCATGTTTCCCTTCACATCAGATGGATGCTGTGATTTTTCTAAGAATACTAGAGGCTTCCTGAAAAACCTCTTGAGAATATGACTGTGGGGTGGTGAAACGATGCTAAAGATGGGGGAAGAGGGCTAGCAAGAAGGTTGGTTCTGTTCTAAATATTCCAGATTGGGGGTACGTGTGGGGCAGTCTAATACTTGTAGCTTTCTTTCCTGCCTCGTAAAACACCATAGATTTTTTTCAGTGTTCTTTTTTTAATTTCAATTCTAGTATAGTTAGCATATAGTGTTATATTAGTTTTAGGTGGACAATATAGTGATTCAGCAATTCTATACATTATTCAGTGCTCATCATGATAAGTGCACTCTTAATCCCTGTCACCTGTTTCCCCCATCTCCCCACCCACCTCCCTCTGGTAGCCATTAGTTTGTTCTCTATGGTTCAGAGTCTGTTTCTTGGGTTGTCTCTTTTGTTCTTTGTTTTGTTTCTTAAATTCCACATATGAGTGAAATCGTATGGTATTTGTCTGTCTCTGACTGATCTCACGTAGCATTATACCCTCTAGGTCCATCTGTGTTGTTGCAAATGGCTAGGTTTTATTCTTTTTTTTATGGCCCAGTAGTATTCCAGTGTATACCCACCACCACCTCTTTATCCGTTCATCTATGGATGGACACTTGGGCTGCTTCCATAGTTTGGCTGTTGTAAATAATGTTGCAGTAAACATAGGGGTGCATGAATCTCTGTGAATTAGTATTTTAAAAGGCAAAAGATTTATACGATTTGAAGAGAAACCAGAGTACTGTGAGTTAGTATTTTAGTAGTAGAATTAGTGGATTGTATGGCAATTCTATTTTTAATTTTTTGAGCAATGTCCGTACTGTTTTCCACAGTGGCTGTGCCAGTTTGCCTTCTCACCAACAACGCATGAGAAAACACAGAGGTTTGGATAGAACAAATACAACTGCAAAAACCAAAATTAAGTGTATTAGTTCAGATTGTATCGTTAAAGCCCTATTCAAACATTTTAGGATGTGTTTTGCTCATTGTGGTGTATTCTGCTCAATGAGTTTCTTTCCAGTCTATTTCTCAGCTGTCTGGTGAGTAACAGAGTTTGGTACTTTGTTTTCCAAATTTTACACTTGGCTCAGTGGTAGTGGTGGTCATAGTGATGGTGAAATGTGTGTGTGTGTGTGTGTCGGGGGGGGGCGGTGCATGCACACACCTGGTTGAGGTTACAGCGTATCTTCTGAAACTTAAAGGGTTGGCAGTACATCTAAGTAGAGTTTAGGGCCACCCGTGTAATTTGAGAGGTATTGAAAGTGTAGGGAAGAGAATTTGTGTTCCTTGAAACTTAGACTATAGTACTTGTGGGGATTTGTTATTGTTAATCTTTCTCCCAGAATGGGAGTTGTGGGTAGCCATGGACCGAAAAGATTGGCACAGTGATGTACATTAAATTGAATGTTGCTGAGTCAAAAGCCAAGAAAGGCATGGAAACATTGGGGTTAGTTCCAAGTTCCTTTTAAAGTCAGGAGCCAAGAGATCTGTGACCCTAGCCAACCGTTAATTTGACTTCCATCATATGAAGACGTTCCTACGAAACTCATCAGCGACAAGGGTATGGGGAAGACAGGAAAAAAAAAAAGGTTCATGACACTCACATGTAAGATAGGTACAGTGTTAATACTTAACCAGTTTTTGACTGAGCTCAGCTGTCTTTATACTCCTCTGGCTTAGTGGGAGCTGATCCTGAGTGAGCCTGGGTTGGAGACTTATTAATGCTAAGATTAAACTGTTAACTGAAATTACTCATGCTAAGATTAAACCATTTTTATCAGAGCAGTTTCTGAAACCTGTAGACCTAATACAGTATTTCAGAGTGTTTTCGAAAGAATACCCTTTGAAAGTGCAGCAAATATGGCCCTTAGACTACCTTTCCTGAGGGGTTCTCAGCATTTTTCTGAGGAAGGTTCTCCTTTTCTCAAATCTTGAGTCACCGAAGTATAGGGAAAACAGATGCAGAAGATCAAGACAGAACGTATTGCTACCTGGGAGTCAGACTACCTGGAAGAAGACGCCCTTTACTGTGTCCTTCTTGCTGGGAATCCTCTGAAGCCTTAGGCAGGGGTTTGGAGCAGAAAAAACATGACCTTGGAAAGTGGTTGGGAAAACAAACAGGGAAGGCTTTGAGGCCACAGCCAGGTTCTGATCGATGGGTCAGATGCTGTTAAATTAAATCTGATATGAATTTGTGAATAGCTGAGCAGCCATTTAATGCAAGGACATAAACATAGGCTGCAGACTAGAAGTCAGTCCTTGCTTGGACACTAAGCCAGGGTACCTTTCCAGGCTCATAAAAACCCTGAACGCTTGTCTCTGAGCACTTGATTAATTTGCAGAGCTCAAACGTTAAAAAAAAAAAAAAAAATCATCTTGATTTTGAGTTCTTGTAGCTAGCCTCATCTTGGTAAAGTACAAATTTGAAATTTTACTTCACTCTCATTATTTCCTTCAACTCTTGATTGCAACTTTTATCTCTGAATGGCTTCCTAAGTGACATATTGGGAAACATGTGAAGTCTCCCAGTCACTTCTAGGTTAACAAACAAACAAACAAAAATCCATCCTGTTTAGAATTCCACTCCTGCCTAACTTACATCTTATAGCTCTAGATGACCTGGAGTGAGAAGGGTTGTGTTGTCCCTGAGGTTCGTCATCAGTGTCTTTCTCCTTTTTCTAGTTCCTCTTACATACTAATACTGGTAAGTGGGGAGGAGAAAGGTACTAGTGTCTTTTCCTTAACTTGCCCCGTGTAGCTTCTTCATTGTTACTGCCAGTCTGGACAACACTGAATAGCTACTGATGGCCTCTGTGTGACAGATGTCCAAAGGCTGACTCTCTGGAAGTTCATGTGTATTTGGGATGATCCTTTCTGGAGAGTGTGTGTGAAGGACATGGTATCTCCTTACCACACAGTTGGAGAAAATCTGGCTCTGGTTTAGACTTAGCTTTGAATGCGCCTTTCCTGGCAGCCAGCCTCTCTGGGTCTTGTACTGGCAAGACAGCTTAAGCCTAGCTTCTCTCTGTTGTGTCCATATGACCCTGGAGGAAGACACACTTTTTGCCATTCCAAGTAGAGCATGTTTAGGCCCTCCACAGTTTCCTCTTCTCTCTGTCCTTCTTTCTCTTGCCACTTTTCTTCTCCTGGTTCTGAAGGTGCAGTGGGGAGGATCTCAAAGTTTTCTGAATAAGCAGACATCCTTCAGGAAATGAGATCATGGTCTCTTCTCAGATTGCCCTCTTCTCTCTGAATGATCCCCTGGGAGCCTCCCCCATCACTGGGGATGTGTTTAAATTCCACTTAGGTTTCTGGTCCCCCCTCTAGGCCAGTAACTCAGGACTCCCATGTTTCTTTCTTCTGTCCACTTCAGTTTATATGCTAAACGGAGTGCTAGGGCCAGGGATTTGGATGGGGCTGGATTGATGATTTGACAATATTGGGGCAGGTTTGTCTCTTCCTAATGAGCTTTGACATAGGCTTCTAACTCTTGATAATGGCCATTCTGTTTCAAACGCGACTTCCTCTATGTCTGTTTACTATCAGTTTTGGGTTTTAGGTAGTTAAGGGGCAACAGAAAATGTCCCACTCAACCTCCAGTTACCCTTTGATCCCTGCACAATTTAGCCTATCATTGGTGTTTCCAGAACCTCCCTTCAAGGTGTACAAGTAGAGAAAAAAAGGACACAGTTGAAGCATGACTATTAATAAGAGGACCATATAAGTAATCAGCCCAAAGACAACGTTTTTGAGGGCAAAAGGGATTCACTAGGCCAAACTGGATGCCAGGACAATGCACGTTAATAGGGTCTGTCCCTGGAAAATTGGGATATATGGTCATGGTAGCTACTGATCCCTTGAATGTGTTGGTTCTTTCTGCCGTGTCTTTAGATAGTTGTGCTGGTGTGAGGATAAGGAATAGCAGGTATATCCTGGTCTCCAGAAGGAGTCAGGCTAAGCAGGTGTTTATGGCTGGTGAAGGGCATGCTCTTTGGGCTATCTTCTCTGTCTCCACAGGAGGTTAAAAAACAGAGGATGAAGTTATAAAAGTGTAGCGTCCATCACTTGTTATGTAAACTCAACTCTGCAAACACTTTTGGTACACCTCCTGGGTGCTAAGCTCTTTGGATTATAAAGATGGTTTATGCATGGGCCCTGCCAAAGGAGTTTATGACCCAGTGTCGGAGGAAAATGTGAACAAATAGCTACAGCTTAGTAGGGCAGTAGTTAAGAGCCTTAAAGGAAGGAGCAAGGCAGAGTTTCTGAGATTTTTGTCCCAAATCTGGTAAAAGGTAAATTTTTGTTGGAAAGAGGGTACTTTTGTAGTATTTTATAATAATAGAGTGATTTCTTTCAGATGTTGACCCAAGTTATGGAACAGGAAGGTATCACATAATGGAATGACATTTCACAAACTATGCTGATGTGAAGATTCATATATTTCAAATCCCTTTGTGTGTGCAAACAAGCATCAGCAATTTTGTTTGGAGCCATTTTTTGGTGTCGTAATAGTAAATTTGAATAAGGCATAAAGATTATCCCTCGAGAGAGAAGTGAATACAAAAGAGGCACAATATAACATTTTGCAGTTAACCAGAATGTGAAAAAGTCATTTTCGCATTGTTCTCTCAAAGTATTAACAGAATTTTTAAAAATCTTTCTTTTTTTAACCTGAACTCGGTAGAAACTTGCAACAACGCCAGGAAAGGTGTTCTGTATGTAGTAAGTTGGTATAATTTAAAAAATAAAACACATCAAAACAAAAAATAAACAAGCAATTGCAACTCATTATTCCTTAATAGATCAAGTTCATTAGAAACTTTGATTGCAAGAAAGTCAGGTTGTTTTTCCAGTTAGTTAATGCTCAAGAACATTTTGGGCAAGACTGAGATCAATTTTTAAATCAATCCTTTGTTGTACAAGCAGGACAAACAGCAGCTATACCCAAACAGACTTGGAAATAAAGAGCTTTTAATTTTGATGGAAAGTAGATGAGAGGCTGGAAACCAGTAGTAACTAGAGAACTAGTCTGTGAAGTCATGGTCAAATATATACAGTAAATGTGTTTTGCTTTATAAAAAATGTAACTGAACAGTAATGCCTCGGTGTCTGAATATTACTTTAACCTATTTATGCATATAGTTTTTGCTTTCTTCTTTTATATTAGAAAATTCATATAGTGTTATATATTTCTTGACCAGTATTTTATGTACCTGATTACTGATTCAAATAAGTAGTAGAGTAGAAGGAGCTTGAAACTAGTCTCTAGCCTAGTTTCTTCCCATATACAACAGTCAGCTGAACATCCTGGCATGAGTCATTTTACCTTTCTGTCACTCACTTTTCAAGACACAAATGTGCCCCTCTTAGCTGAAAGCTCTTGGTTTTGCATAGCATTTCACAACCATTTTTCCATTTGATTATTTTAAATGCCTCAGCTATGTAAACATAGTATAGTTCTTTTTTTTTCTTCCCCAGTGGGAAACCAAAGCAGGGAGGTTAAGATACTGACTGAAGCTACCCAGTTAGAAAGGGTAGGAACAAGGACTGCTAGAAGGCGTCTGGTTTCCATGCGTTGGTATATTCCCACTCCACCATGAACTTCCACCCAAACCATGGAGGCCAGATTAGAAGAATTATTGAAGCAATCCCTATAACGAACAATTGTATTCCATAGCCATATACAATAAATAGCTTATGCATTGGTTTTATACACACTAGGGCATTTAATCTTTTCAGTAATCCTATAGTCAGGCATGTGATATGTTATTTTATAAATAAGGAAATTAAGCTCAGATAACTAAAGTGACAAATCAGCTGCCTCTTTGATTCACTCTTGGGTCTCAGAAGTGGCCTGCTTGTTGATGCTAACCTTGGCAGTCATGTACAGAGAGACACAGTTCACAATTCTGATTCATAGTATTTTCACCCAGCCCAACACTTCACCATTTTTCCTTAAGTTTAATTCCCGTTACTGCAGAATTTTAGATTAGAAAATTCTCTTTAAAAATTTAGATGATAGAGCACCTTTAGATGATTGTCAATGAATCCGAGTCTATCTGGGAAGCCCAGGCAAACCAGCCCTGAAGAACTAGCTTCTTATTTGTTAATATACTTCCACTGACATTAGCCCAAATTGTTACTTTCCATAAGGTGCTTACGTTTATAGTATGCAGTAGGATTTTACTTTTTCTTTCTCCTTATATTTTCAATGGCATAAAAAAAAAAATCTCGAGTTTGTCAGGTGTCAGATTTCATCACGGTGTGTTCCAGGGATAAAATACACAGAGTCACTTCCCAATGCCAGGCATTGTGCTAAGAATTTGGGAGGAAGAGGTTAGAGTGGGAGAGAGCCAAAGCATAAGAGACCCTTAAAAACTGAGAACAAACTGAGGGTTGATGGGGGGTGGGAGGGAGGGAAGGGTGGGTGATGGGTATTGAGGAGGGCACCTTTTGGGATGAGCACTGGGTGTTGTATGGAAACCAATTTGACAATAAATTTCATATATTTAAAAAAAAAGAATTTGGGAGGAAATAAAGAGTAGGATGAGGTCTCCGTCTCATCTAGGCTCCTTTGGGGCCTAGGGAGAGAGAGATTGAAGTGAAGAGATTTTCTTCACTTAATGGACAAGGTTTTTCTCAACTGACTATTGAATCAAAAAACAAAGCACTCTTCAAGTCTTTCAAGTATCATTCAAATTTTTCAAACATGCAGACAATGAAAGGAATGAACTGGTGGTCTTAAATGTATGCCTATTCCGTAGATTGTTTTTTTTTCTCCCTAAACTGTGTCTTCTCTCTTTGAAACTGATATGTCTCTCTGAACTGTAATAGTTTCTATAAATGTTCCTATTTTTCGCTGTTTAAAAATGATGAAAGCACTCACCCAGTTGGTGACAGAGATTATTCCCAATAGAAATGGGGTAAAGTAGCAAGTATATTATTGAGTAATTAAGGAATTGATGACTCAGTAAAACTGATGATTGGAATCCCTGGAATGAACATTTCTAGATAATTTTCCTCAGATTTACCCATCATTAGAATAACATGCCCAAGAAACAATTTAGACGGTTCTGCATTAATTCTGTATTCACTTTGCATAACAAATAACTCTTAAAATGACCTCCTCAGGTGAAGAGAACTTTGTAGTTGCAAGAACATCATTAGCAATTTTTTCCCTTTAGGAAAAATAAGATTTGCATATATTGAAGCTAACTGTAATTTTTTAAACATCTGTCCTGCTTCAGAGGCAAACAGCAAGACTAAATTTCTTATTTTTATGTAGCTTTAAAAAAACCCATAGAGCACAGAGCAATAGATTTTTTTTTTTAACCAAGAGGAAAATAATTTACCTGAGTATAAAATACCAAGGTGGGTTGTGGAGAATTGGTAAAATGGCCCTACCTTGAGCATTAATATCTTTCTCTGGCTTAACCTCATCTGTGAGATATGACATTCTACACTGAGGTCATCATAAACTCATTCCAGTTCTCACCTAAAAAGAAGAAACTTATTCTCATGGTGGTGGTCATGACCTTCACAGCAAGTGAAATTTCATCTTTGCTGTTTATTCCCTTTAAAGAATATAGTGTGCTTATTTACTGTTCTGAAAAGAAACCCATAATCTGAGGAAACTATAGGTCCCAATGAGCCCCCAAAACGAAACAATGGAAGCCCTTTAAAGAATTGCAGAGGTCCAAGGTGCCACCAGATGACAAATTGTTAACTTATTTCATGTGCTTTACTCGTCTATTGGAATACCTATGCATAGAATAAACCATAGAAACCGGTGTGTGGAAATGCTTCTGCTACAAAAAAGCTTCTGCTTCCAAACTCTGTTTAGAGTTCATATTTTGGAACTATCAATGAAGAATTCTGACCTGTTTTAAATGTGGGACAGCAATACCCACATGTCCAAAAATAAGGTTTCATATTGATTTTCTTGTAAATTTTGAATTTTACGTAGAGTTTTTTTTTTGGTCTCTGAATTCTTTCATATTGTCTGAATGTTTTCCTTGAAATGTATAACATTTATACATTTGGATTATCTTCGGTATTAAAATGCATTTGTGCAAGCTCTCTTTAAAAAGTACCTACCAGGGGCGCCTGGGTGGCGCAGTCGGTTAAGCGTCCGACTTCAGCCAGGTCACGATCTCGCGGTCTGTGAGTTCGAGCCCCGCGTCGGGCTCTGGGCTGATGGCTCGGAGCCTGGAGCCTGCTTCCGATTCTGTGTCTCCCTCTCTCTCTGCCCCTCCCCCGTTCATGCTCTGTCTCTCTCTGTCCCAAAAATAAATAAACGTTGAAAAAAAAATTTTAAAAAGTACCTACCAGACTGTAAAATGTTTATCATTCCACCAAGTGTCAAAAAGGATGTATTTGGTGCCTGTGAGCCTGAGGAAGTACAGCATTTTTGCCTGTGTTAGGTCTCATGCTTCATTTTTCTTACAATGACTTGCCTGTAGCATGGTTTCGTTTCAGCTAATCGTATTTCTTTTCAGATCTGCAACTATGCTAATTGTCATGGCTAATTAGTCTTACAGCAGAGGCAGGCAAAGCAACAAAAGAAATGCCCTTTCAAATAAATGCTTTTTGACACTATATTTTACTATACAGTAATATGGCTGACGAGTAAAACAATCTGACAAACACTGAGTGTTTAGTCTAGAAGTGTCACATGTCTTGGCATTGACCTGTATGTATATCAAACATTTTGTCTGTTGGACAGGATAGGTTTTTTATTCTTTAGCATTTAATGTTGTTAGAAAATACCCGTATCAGATGAGTTAACATTCAGAGTAACTCACATTTAAATAAGAATATGATTAAATAGTAAGATTTAATAAGTAAGAGTTGATTTATGTAAACAGTATTTGCTGGACAGGTGCATCTCCTAAAAGAGACCATTCTGGGATGGATGAGGACTTCTCCTTACCCTCTATCATAAGGAGAGAAAAATCTCTATGAATGATAAATTGCACGTAGGCATGCTGGAGTCATTGGAATGACAGCCTCGCGAACTGGATTAAGTTGGTATCGTCCTTGATCCTGATTCACTGGGTGTGCATGAAACTTCAGTTGTCTAAGATACTAGGAGTGAAAATTAATAGGAAATCTCCCAAAGCTGTGGACTCCCAGAACCAGGGAGCATGCAGCTTGTACGAGCACCAGAGCAGCGGCCTGAGTTGCAAGTTGTCTTAGGGAATAGCTGCTTCTACTGCAATTATTAACTCCATTGCCATCAGTCAGTCTACTGAGTACCAGTTCTATGCCAGGTATTGTAAGTATATCATCTCTTTTAATCCTTAAGGAGTCTATTTTGAAAAAGAGGAAACTGAGTTTCAGGAAGATTAAGTGACTCTCTTAAGGCCACAAAACTTGTTAAAGGAGCAGAAAACCAAAATGTCTCTTCTCGGTAATGTATCATCTCATTAGCCAGTGGATATCAGGCTTATTCAGTTGGAGGAAGGGAAATAGGACATTAGTTAAGATACTTTTTCCATAGCAAGGGCTTGAAAACCTCTTACTGTGTTTCCTGAAGTGTTTTTCTTCCAGAACAAATCTGTTCAATAATTCTACTTAAATAGCAATGATACATCTGACTCACTTTAATGAAAGAAACATAATAGGAAGCGGATTTTCTTCTTTTAAACTCAGGTATTTCAATAGCTGAGTTTTCTAAAAGTGACTGCTATGCTAGTCTAAAAAAAGAATGAATCATGTCAACAGTGCATTTTCTGAAAAAGGTCGTTATAAACGGTGTACAAAATCACATGCAGTATGTCTGTAGTGAACTTTTTGTGTTCAGCCTGAAAAGGCTTCTTGCAAAGACAGGCAGTATCTGAAGTGACATATTCCTAAATCTGCTGAGTTACTGCATGAAACCAGTGTTGTGGGACCTCAGTTTCTTACCAGGATTTAATGCAGTTTAGTGCAAGGCACATTTGGAATAGATCTGCTTTGTGGCAGTTTCAGAGAAGGCACCCTTGGTGTTCTGTTTTTTAAGGCTGATGTTCTTGACCACAAGGTGGTCATTTTGGACATAATGTGCTAATTTGGCAGGCTTCCCATGCCAATCATTTTACATAGACTCAGCATATTCCCCTCAGTGCCTCTGCCTATGGCATCATCTTCTTGGACCTTTAATAAGGTGCCGTTTACTTTCAGCCGAATGAAATGTCCCAGTGGAAGAGAATTAAGAGGGAATAGAATATCACAAAGAATTTTGGGAGCTGTGAGGAATATTCTGTGTCATCATCTGGTAAAAAGGTGAAGGAGGAAGAACATGCCAGTTTTTTTAAAAGGACTCAGAAGCTTTAGGGTATGAATTAAGTATCAATTTAGCATAGAAATTCAGGGTTCTGCTTGAATGGCTGTAGGAATTGATGTGGAATGGTCAAATGAATTGCTTCTCTCCATACCCACCATCAACACTGTCCACTCAAGTGTAAAGTCCTTATTGTCAGGGGGCATATCTTGTTCCTAGATGTAGCTCCCCATTTTCTAGCACAGTGCCTGACATCTTGGGAACTAAAGAAGTGTTTGTTCAAAGAATAATAGAACCCTAGTTTGGGATTTAGACCCTTAGATAACAAAAACAATATTCCCACTTGCCAAACTGCTTAGTCTCGTCGTAACTTACAGATAGGTGCTAACTATTTTATAAATGGTTAGTTTAACTTTTCAAATGAATATTTGGGTATTGCTTAGTTTTAGAAATATATATTTAACCTTGGGTTCTTTTTTTTGAAGACTTTCAATATGACCTTGAGGTATCTTGTGCGCGCACGTGAGAGAGAGAGAGAGAAAGAGAGAGAGAGAGACACAATACTGCTTAACTGCTATTTTGTTTTCCTCTTCTCTAGCAAGAAGAATGACTTTTATGTTGTAAAATGTAAAATAAACATGACTAAGGGCCACTGAGGCACAAAAGGATGGAACAGTGGAAGGAAAGCACCCATACATAGGTTTTCAGTGATTTCTAGTCTGTATGCACAAATGCACACTGTAGCTGTGGGTAGTGAAACAACATTTGATGTGATTGGGAAAACACCTTCAGTAATTTTAGAAAAATCACACAGATGGAACAGTGTGAGGTTGGAGATTGTGCCTTAGTTTTGATTTTCCCCAGAGCATACTCAGAGATAAGGATTTGGGTACAAGTAGGTTTTTGGGAAGTGATCCCAGGAAACAGAATGGGATTGGGAAAGTGAGAGAAGGGAGGAAAGCAAGCAGAGGTACATTGTAGCGAATTATTCCGGTTGGGAATTTTACTTGTGCTGTCTTAGGTCCTTCTGAGAGACTGACTGTGAGACATGCCTCAGAACTGTCTCTCCCAGGGGGACGCAGCCGCCCTGCTCATGGATTCAGCAGGCTCCATTGGCAGAGAATGGAGGAAGAAAGTGCGCAGTGACCTTCAGGGAAGACTGAGGGGGTGTAAGTGGCGTTCTGTAAACATCTGCTCCGGATAGATAAAAGTGATGTTAAAAGTGATGGATAAAAGGAAAATTCCAGAATCTTTATACCAGCAAAATGTATCTTAACTTCCAGAAGAAAATGCCTACTGTTTTTGAACTCTCAGAGAAAAAGCAATGAAACTAAATAATGCCAAATTAGCCTCATTAAAAAACATACTACTAGAATGGATCATCAGAGATCCTGATTTGGAAGCGCATGCGGTCAACTTTTTTTTTTTTTTTATATCCTGTAGACATAAACAGATGAAAGTGCAGATGGGCAGATTCACAGGTAATTGATCAACAGTACCTAGAACGTTGATGAATTATTCTTTGTCATCCTAGTTCAGTTTGCCTACTCCTTTAAAGCAAATTCTTGTTCTTTTGAAAAATATAAAAATATCTCATGCCCACACTAGGATTTTGATATGTCCTTGTAAGGCGTGTGTTTCCTCTTGGTCATGACTTATCTTTGACCTAGGTGAAGGTGTCTAGTGGCAAGCCCTAATTTTTATTTATGTATTTATTTTGTGAATGCTTTGGATGAAGATGTGAAAGGCATATCTGACAATTTTCTGTCCAGTGAATACTGTCATAGATGACACCACTGGGTTCAATAAAGCTCACAACTGGAATGATGACCTGAACCTAATGACTAATCTCATTAGGGAGGAGATGTACAATCCTGCACACATGCCCCAAAAATAAAAATGTGCCAGTATAAGAGGAGTAGCTGACTTCCAACAGTCCCTATAAGAAAGATCTAGGGGTTTGGTTCATTATAAGCTTAACGTGCATTAATTTTAATTTCAGCTCTCCAAGAAAACCTAGTGTAGTCTTAGATGGGATACATAACATCTTTACGTCCAGAACAACGATGTTCCACTGTATGTGTCACCAGGTCACTTTTCTCTGGTGGATTGTACTCTGTTCCAAAGGCATAGCATTTTTGAGCTGGTGAGAACATTTGAAGCCACTTAGGTCCAAGCCCCTTAGCCCAACTATGGTGGTATGTGAGTTGTGCCAGGCATACTAGAAACCATATGATAAATATATTGAATCTTCCAGGAGTACCAGGATTACTTATTTGGTTAGGGAAAGGGGGTTACAGTTACTTATGAGTTGAATAGTTTGAAAAAATGATATTTAGGTTAAACTACATACTGTGATGTTGTTATTAAACCACGTATGCGATATTATGAAGTAGAACACAAAGTCCACATAAAGTTTTAAGTTAAACTATGAAACTTGGAAGAAGTTTCAGCTTGTAGAAGGTGACTTTTTTTTTTTTTAATTTTTTTTTTCAACGTTTATTTATTTTTGGGACAGAGAGAGACAGAGCATGAACGGGGGAGGGGCAGAGAGAGAGGGAGACACAGAATCGGAAACAGGCTCCAGGCTCCGAGCCATCAGCCCAGAGCCTGACGCGGGGCTCGAACTCACGGACCGCGAGATCGTGACCTGGCTGAAGTCGGACGCTTAACCGACTGCACCACCCAGGCACCCCTGTAGAAGGTGACTTTTGAGAGCTGTTCCAGAGCTCTTAAAACCATGCTTTCAATATCCTTTGCAGATACTTTAACAAATGTTTACTGAGTACCTACTATGTGCTAAACAGTGGTCTAAGTGCTCGAGATATATCAGTGAGCAAAACTAAGGGAGTCCTGTCTTCATGGGAACGCAGAAGTAGACAAGTTCGAGACTCACAGCATATCCTTATTTTACAGTTGAAAAGGTCAGGAGACAGGCAGTTCTGAGTTCTGTTCCTAGTTCTGCCATTTGCTAGGTCTTTGATCTTGGGCAGTTATTTGAATCCTCCATGTCTCAGTTTCATCATGTATGTGATGGTGGAACAAGACCTCTCTACTTCACTGATGTGAATATTTCATGAGATGCCATGGGCAAAGAGTACATGTTCACTAGGTCAGAAGATGATGGTTATTATTACAGAGATTAGGTGGCTTGTTTAAATCCACACCATCAGACAGCATCAGGTTTGTTCTCAAACTCAGGACCTCTCATTCCCACTTCTGAGCTCTTTTTGTGACAGCACAATTCTGGGTGTTTTGACCTAAAAAATAAACAAGACTTATTAGTACTTTTCTTATTATTAAAATAATTCATGTGCAGTAAAAAAAAAAAAAAAATTAAAAAAATGCACAGATGCAGAAAATGGAGCAACAATAAAACAAAATAATGATGAAAAAGAAAAACATTACAATCATTTATAACATCTTAATTAAAATTTTGGTGCAATTTTGGGCTGACAGCCCTCTTTTTTTTCTCTTTTTTTTTAAATTTAAATTTTAGTTAACATACAGTGCGATATTTGCTTCAGGAGTAGAGTTCAGGAATTCGTCACTTACATACAACATCCAGTGCTCATCAAAAGTACCCTCCCTAATACCCATCACCCATCTAGCCCATCTCCCACCCACTTCCCCTTGTCAACCCACAGTTTGTTCTCTATCATTAAGGGTCTCTTGTGGTTTGTTTACCTCTCTTCTCTCCACTCCCATCCCCTATGTTCATCTGTTTTGTTTCTTAAATTCCACATATGAGTGAAATCATATGGTATTTGTCTTTCTCTGATTGACTTATTTAGCTTAGCATAATACATTCTAGCTCCACCCACATCATTGCAAATGGCAAGAATTCATTCTTTTTGATGGCTGAGTAATATTCCATGATATATATGTACATATATACATATGTATACATATATATATGTACATATGTGTATGTGTATATATACACACACACACACACACACACATACATGCATACACACACATTACATCTTCATTCATCAGTCGATGGACATTTGGGTTCTCTCTGTGGTTTGGCTGTTGTTGATAAAGCTGCTATAAACATTGTGGTGCATGTACCCCTTCAAACCTATATTTTTGTATCCTTTGGGTAAGTACCTAGTAGTGCATTTGCTGGTTGGTAGGGTAGTTCTACTTTTAGCTTCTTGAGGACTCTCCATACTGTTCTCCAGAGTGGCTGCACCAGTTCTATCAGCCTTCTTTTTTATACATAATTTGGTTTTTAGCAGTTCTATTGCATCTACTTAGTTTGCTAACTTCTTTTTATTTATTATTAAAATATATGCTTTCCCCCATGTAATCAGAACCTTTTTACTAACGTGTTTAATAATTGCATACCAGTCTTTTGAGTATATGACAATTTCATAACCATATTTTTCAGAGTGGACATTTAGCCTGAAAAAAAAAAACACCTTGTATGTGAATAGCCATCCTGGCTATAAGAGTACCCTCTTTACCTACAAGCAAAGCCCAATCTTCTGTGCAGTGTGGTCCTGCTTTACATATTGGTGCTTCAGGGAATTCAAGCCTGAGCCTTCTGTTCACCCTCCCAAACTTGCTTAACCCAGTTGAAGGTCTTTTCTGGGGACATGGTTTTTCACCTGGTCTCCCTTGTCTTGGATGTTTCTTTGAATAGCTTCTTTGGTTCACAGATTACTGCTATTCTAGAATGGTCTCTGTGGGTCTCCTTTGCTCCTCATTTCACAACCACAAATTTATCCTGCCTCCACTTGTCCATCTTGGTTCTTAGAATGTACCCGTGAGATACCTTGGTGAAGTGGCTGAAAGACTGCTTAAAATGTGTGTGTGCCTGCATGCATGTGTAGGCATGCAGCATGAATTATAGTATCAGACTATAGTTCTGAAAAGTTCTAGAACACTTTGAGCTTTATGGATTGTTAGACGCTGAAAGAAATTATCTGTGGGAGTTGCATTTGGGTTAGGTGTTAAAAAATATATTGCTGGGGGTGTTTGTTGAGAGAAGTTTTATACAATGGAGAAACATGCCTTGCTACTCGGATATATACTGCACACAAAAAGATGATCAATCCAGATCTTCTGTAATATAAAGAAAATATGACCCATAGATTTTGGTCATAGCATTGTGACTCTGCAGCTCAGAAATTGAAACAAATTTTGCCATAAAACACTGGAGAATGATGAAAGCTTCAGGGAAGAAAGCATACACTGTCTCTCATTCTAGTGCTTTATGGAATAAATGTAAAACATTACCGAGGCTTTATCTGAAGGTCAGAGAGTTTACACAGTGGGGGTTATATGAGTATCAGGCTTTCTGAATTAAGATTCAGAATTCATACCTAAAACCTGAGGCTGTGTACTGTTCCACATGACTGATTTTTTTTTAGATACATCAAATATTCCTTTCCAGGATAATTAATGCCAGTCTACTGACATCAGTGGAATGCACATGAAATTCTAAATGAAATGCCATTATACTTCTTACCTAAAGTCAGAGAACATCAACAAAAACAGAAATAACCTTCTGTTATAGCAGGAACTGTCAATGCAGAGTATTTGGAACATGTTGAATTGTAGAAGGAAAATATTTGTGTATTCTTCAAGATCAAATTTTCCTAAATCTGGAGACCAAGAATTATTCAAATTTGGGTTTTTCATAGAATTTAGGTGGTAGAGTATTAGAGTGATGTATGATCTACTCTGCAAACTTATACAGGTACTGATTTCTAATTTTGTCCACATTCCTTTACAAACTTATCTTTTGGTATTTTTATAACTAATCCCCTTGGATATGTGATTGGGGTAGTTTTAGAGGCACTGATAGAACAAATTGACATTTTCTCAAAATGGTCATATAACTTCTTCAACCCCCAAGTGAACTTTGTTTTGTTTTGTTTTGTTTAACATCTCCTTATTTTATTTTTATATTGTCTCTATCTCTCAGTGTGTTTTCTTTTGTTCTGACAGATCTCATATATCGTGTCGGGAGTCCGAAGTCAAATAGAGCCAGGAATTGGGTTTTCAGGCATGGCTTCCCCAGGACCTCATTGACCTTAAAGTGGATGAGCCTCTACTGCTGATGAGCTCAAAGCCAGAGATTTTCATTCAGCTTGCCTTGTGACGTCTAAGTCTACTAGGTGCCTAGAATGTGTTCTGTGTCCCCTTAGCTTGGCTTCGTACTAAGACAAGACCTACAGACTGGATATAAGAGCATTATAGGCCCATGTTCTTGTCTAACCACACTGTAATAGACCCCAGTGGAAGGGAGCAAGAACCAATGTGATGGAGCCTGCAAACTTTCTATAGGCTATGGGATTTCAAGGGAAGAGAATTTTAAGATGGGGGTGAGGTGTGGGATGAGTGCGCTCCATGTCTCTCTTTTTCACGAGAGCTGAGATACTGCCTCCCCTTTAGGGCACAACAGTCCAACACTTCTCCATTCAGATCAAATGCATTTAGTTTCCTAGATGTCTGCCATTGTGGTAGGTCCTAAAGGGGATATAAAACTGAAAGATACTTGTATTCAGGTATCTTTGGTGAGCTTCCAACTGTGTGCGCTTACGATTGTGAGCTGCCAGTTTAGTAGGGTGAGAGGAAAGTGGGAAGTGAAGGAACAGAAAGAGACATAATTAACCATAATGTGAGGTAAAATGCATAGTAGGTACTTACCAAATACTCGCTGGAGGAGTGAACTGATGCATGCATGATTAGTGTACCACCAGGAATCAGAAGCCAGAGAGATCACATCTATTTTGGGGAACCAATTCTTGGGGTGGTGTTTTGGGTCAGCTTTGAAAATAGAAATAGGATATTAGAAGGCGGATAGGGAGGGAAGTCTGGGTTAGAATATTGTGCAAATCAAGAGTAGTAGGAAAAATACTGAGAGCTGTTTAGAGGACAGTGGGCCACTTCACAGGCTGGAGTGAGTATGTGGGAGAGGGTAAGAAGGGGACGATAAAAAGGGCTGGAAAGATGGGCTTAGATTTCACTATGGAGAACCTTGAACTCGAGGCATAGGGGCATGTGTTTTAGTTTTTGAGCTATGGATTTTTTGAGGAGGGCAGTGGCCTGATTGGGGGTATACTTTGGAAGATCCCCTGGTGGCATTGTATTAAATATGTTAAAGGGAGAGATGCCAGAGGAAGAGGTATGCTGCAGAGACACTCAATATTCTGTAGACAAGAGAGGGGTAGGGCCAACAGAGGGAAGGGGACAAGTGACATTCAGGGGGGAATTATTGGAGCTTAATAATTGATTGAACTTTGGAGGAGGTGAGAGGAGAGGCCTCAAAGATGTCTCTGAGGATTCGAGCCTGAGTTACCAAGAATTTTGGTGCGCAGAACTGAAATTGTGGAGTCATGAAGGAAAACTAATTCGGGGGAGAGGGAAGATTAGTTTGTTCACGGATACATTGAGAAACTAGCACGGAAAGACATACCACGAGAGATGTCTAACAAAAAAACAGGTGGGCATTAAACATAGGAGAGAGCAAGCATTGGGAGCAATGTTTGAGAGATAAGAAGCAGACTATGGAAGGACCGGGTTTGAGGTGGCAGATGAGTCTGCTTGAGGGGCAGATGTAAGTAGCAAAGGAGAGGGTCAGGGAAAAGGAATTCTAAAACTGTAGCTGCGGATTTCACTATGTTGAAGTTCCTGTTATTTTTAAGCTCTCTGTGGGCTGAATATTTTTGAGATCCCTATAGAACCAAATGTTCTCTAGGGATCTGGTTATATCATTGTCTACTCTAGTGGTCCAACCTCAGCTGTAATTTAACAAATAAAACTTGGTCTGTCCTCTTTCTCTTTATGGTTTGTCTTTATAATCTCCATGTGTGTCCTAACTCATTTATTTGTTTCTTTAGTTTTCCTGTATAAATCCTTTGATTGACGTTTGTCATTTTTGTGTTTACTCATCTCTAAGTTTTCTGTCTTCTTTTCTAATGGTAGAACCAAGGTTAGGCTACAGTTTTAACAAGGGCCTGGCTAGTGCTTTAAAATCAACAAAAGTCATGACTTTGGAGGTCTCTGTGGTACTGTTTGCTCTTACTGCTTCACTGTTAATGTCTAAGGAAAATGAGAAATCCCGGACTGTTCAATCACAGGACATAGAGGGTGGAGACAAGCTGTGCACTGTGCGTGTGTGCACGTGTGTGGCAAAGTTAGCTCAGTTGATAAAGTAATCCATCAAAGAGTGACGCTCTTTCAAGGTCCAAAGTGATAAATACAAACCATTTAAAATTTATGAAGAATGATGCCAGCCTTTTATGCCATTTGGGGTGAATCCTAGGCATGTGCCTACCTCAAGGCCTTTCTCTTGCAACACCTCTGCCTGGAATGTTCTCCTTATAGATGTTAACACAGTTTACTCTCTCACTTCACTCAGATCTCCTCTCAGAAACCAGTTCCTCAGAGAGAACTAGCCTCCCTTCCCCCAACCAATGTGTCCCTGCCCTGTCATTCTCTGTCCCCTTACTCTGGTATACTTTCCTTATAGAGCACTCGTTATTCCTGGAAGGTATACATCCATCTAGTTATTTGATTTCTGTCTTTCGCTCTTTCTTTTTTAAATGTTTGTTTATTTGTTTTGAGAGAGAGGATGAGTGAGTAGGGGAGGAGCAGAGAGAGAGAGAGAGAGGGAGAGGGAGAATCCCAGGCAGGCTCTGCACTGTTAGCACATGGAGCCTGTTTGGGGCTCGATCTCATGAACCTTGAGATCATGACATGAACTGAAATCAACCGTTAGATGCTCAACTGACTGAGCCACCCAGGTGCCCCTATCTGTCTTTCTTACTAGAATGTGAGTTCTAGGAGGGCTGTACAAATGATGTCTAGAACACTGACATTCAAAAAGTGTTTGTTAAAATACATTTTAGAATGCATGAATTTTATTCTTAAAATAATCTTATAAGGCAGGCTGGAGAGGTAGTCCTGTTTTACAATGCGGATCTGGAGCCAAGCGAATTTGACTTATCCAAAACAAAGACTTGAAATCAAGATCTCTTGGCTCAAAGTTCATGAGATGTCCTAATTTATCACTTACATGCCTATGAGAAGGGTAGCCCTGACAACTTTTTAATCTCAGGCCTTGGACTGAATTTAGTTTCATGCATACTTTCTGATACATTGCTTTTTTTTTTTCATGCCAAGGATTTCTGTGATTATTAAAAATGCTTTTTAAATTTTGCTTTCTTCTTTGGAGAAATCCAGTGAAAAAGAGATGTTTTAATTTTGCTGTGTTCAGCAAGTCTGTAAGGAACATATTGATGAAGAATAGAGCTGCAAGATAGCTCTTTTTTCAGCATAATGCAAACAATTCTCAGTGTTGAAGGAGAGAAAAAAGATTTCATACTTCTAATTCATTCTGCTACCAGGCTCAGGATTTAAAGAGAATGCTATGCTGTGCTCAACCATCTGAGATTCAGGAGAAAGGACAAAAGGGATTATGAATGTAAAGGTTTCCTACTAACCACTGTGGCAATGGAAGCCATCTGTAGACTGGAAGAGAAAGTTGGTCTTTTTCCAGTCCTTTAGTCCTCTTCATTTTAGAAGTCTCTCTTTTGCTTTTCCTATTATATTTTCCTTGTACTCGCATCCCCAATACTTGTTTGCTTTACGTAAGAAAAATGCCATGTCATTTTCATTTCTTCACTTCCTCTGTTCACCAAACATTTCTTAGTTGCTTACGCTCCACCAGTTATTTTACTAAGTGCTGGGAATTTAAAATTTAACGAGGATATAGTCCCTGCCCTTAAGGAGTTCACTCTTTAGACAGCAGGATAGTCAGGTAAACCATTAATTACATAATACATGGCAATACATGGTCTGATCCCCAAAGCACAGCATTTTTTAGGATCCCAGGCAGGGTTCTTAATCCAGATTGATGAGTCAGGGGAAACTTCCTGAGAAGGTAGTTAATGCTTGAGATGATTGTGACAAGGAGGCAGAGATATTTGTATGCTGTATTATGTTTACTTGTCATAAAAAAAAATAGTTGGTGTGGGAGGGATTTTAAGCAGGGAATGATGTGATTAGATCTTTTTTTCAATAGACAATTCAGTAGTGACTAGGGGAAAAGTGATGACAGTAGCAGTAAGAAGGATGGAGGAAGAATCAGTCAGGTTGTAGAGACACTAAGGAGAGAATTTATTGCCTACATATATTGCCTGATGGAAGGCGGTGAGTGAAGAGGTGGAGACGTGTGAAGATTCCCCCAAATTCCTCTCTGGAGCTACGTGTGAGCAGACATCTTGCTGTTCACTGAGAGAGGGGATGGAGGGAAAGGATTTTGATTAGGAATGAGATAACAAGTTTATCTGGTCATGTCATGTTTGACGTCTGGTTGGATTACATATCAGACGCTCAGGATCAAGAATGATTAGATTCATATTTTGGAATGTTTGTCAGTGGGAAAAAAAAGAGTCGATCTCTTTGGGGGAGAGTCTGTAGAAGGGGAAGAGATGAACAGTGGGACTAGAAGTTTTGGGGAATAGACATTGAGGGTGAAAAGAGGAAGGTGATTGACAAAGGGTCCTTATAGAGGTACAAGATCACCAATGACTGTCTACTCATTCTACAAGGCTCTTAATAATTGGATGGCTCTTTCTTTAAACTGATTCATTTGCATCCTTCAAGAAATGGCTCTCTCTATTCTTGCAGGATTTTCTTATATTATTATTTTTAATGTGAAATTGATTGTCAAATTGGTTTCCATACAACACCCAGTGCTCATCCCAACAGGTGCCCTCCTCAGTGCCCATCACCCATCCTCCCCTCCTTCCCACCCCCATCAACCCTTAGTTTATTCTCCTACAGGATTTTAAAGACGTCACCCAACTTAATTATCCATTAGAGAGACCAAAGTTATGCATTGATTTCATCCAATGACAAATCAAGAATATCTGAATTTAGACAAGTGAGAAATGACCTGTCATGAAAGGAAGCTTACCATTATTCTAAATAGTTACAGTTTGAAACATTAACTTGTCTAGATTGAAAGTGGCGTTTTCAAAACTGAAACATGACACTTAGAATTTAGCTTCCGTGTGGTGTCACAGCATTATATAATATAAGACATAGACATTAAATAAATCTTCGATCAGAATAGTGCACACTGTGCAAAGTGGAAGACAATCCAGTGACGAGTGGCTCCCTATTTATTAAAAGACAAAATATATAGGTTTGGAGTAAACTCCAGGAAGTGGCAGTCTTAGTCACCTGAAGGTAAGTTAGTTTTTTGCGTTTCTAATTTTGCTGAGTATGTTAGGAATATAGCCCTCTGTATTTCCCCAAAGTCTGGTCCTTTTTGTGTATTTTAAGTTGAACAGCTGCATAAAAAGATTGGGGCCCTAAACTGACTATTGGTTTGTGGGGAAGAGGAATCAAGGTGGCAGATTAGTAATAGAATGGGGCATGAGACCAAGTATTAGGAATATGGCAAAGCAGTTGCACTTATTTTCGTTCGTTCGTTCATTCATTCATTCATTCATTCTTATAGTAAATAGGTATTGAGGACTTAATATGTGCAAACAAATGTCAGCTCCAGGGTCACAGATGTAGTTGAGTAAAAGATATATCCATGGAAGTGGAATAAGTCCCAGGTAGATCAAGAAGCTGTAACAGGTAAGATCCAGGTGGTTATAGACACAGGTTCCATATAGATAGTTTGGGGGAGAAAAACCTTACTTTAAGCAGAACTATACAGAGAAGCTTAAAAGAGAGGGTAAAGTTTGAGCTGTGTGGGGAGTAAGATTTAGGAATGGTGGTTCTCAATTCTGATCAACAGAATCATCTGGGGAACTTTAAAAAAATTATCAATGACTAGGTTTGTCTTTAGACCACCTAAAACACAATCTATGGGAGGGGTTTCAGAAAGTTTTAAAAAGTTCCTCAGGTGATCTTCTTGTGTATTTAAGGTTGAACACCACTGAATTAAATTATAGGAAAGATGGAGTTTCCAGTCCTTTTATTTTATTTTTATTAACTAGAACACAAGTAAAATAAAATACTTATTTTTTATAACTGATTTCTTATTCTATGACTTTTAACTCTTTATAATTGAATTTTTTCATTTTTCTTTTTCTTTTTGCATATAACATTGAAAATAGATTAAAATAACAAGAAATCAAGAAAGCCATTGGGTTTCATTTGTTTAAAAAAAATCTTCTCCAAAAAAAATAAAGAATAAAAATTAAAAAAACTTCAAAAATTATTCTGAATTTATTATAATTTACCTTAATTTCTTTCTTTTTTTTTTTTAACGTTTATTTATTTTTGACAGAGAGAGAGACAGAGCATGAACGGGGGAGAGGCAGAGAGAGAGGGAGACATAGAATCCAAAGCAGGCTCCAGGCTCTGAGCTGTCAGCACAGAGCCTCACATGGGGCTCGAACTCACAGACTGTGAGATCATGACTAGAGCTGAAGTCGGACGCTCAACTGACTGAGCCACCCAGGCGCCTCTACCTTAATTTCTAATGTAGTATATGCTTATTATTACCTCTGATTATGAGAGAACTACTCAGTTATGGTGACTCTATCTGATAAGGCTGGTAAGTACACACATACATTTTGAGAAAGATTTTTACTGTAAGGCTTGGGAATTAAAATATTCTAAATTGACCAGGAAAACATAATTAATAAAGAAACCATTTTCCTAGGGCATTCTGAATCATCACGGTTATTGTTATATGTGCCATTCAAATGTCCATAGGGAGGATCATATTATGCTGACAAACAGAGTAAATGGAAAGCTATGTAGAACGTTGAAATGCTTTTTATTTTAGAGAACATAGATATCCTGTAATTTTTAAATGACATCTCCACTCTAAGTAAATCAAGGCAAAATTAAATGAATCATAAATGAACTAAGTGAACAAGCTCCAGACAACATCAGTGAGGTTTGTCCAGGTCCTACTGTTATGAGGAAGAGGAGACGATATTCAGTTATATTGGCAGATAAATAGACATAAAGTGATTGGTAGCATTTGCTTATTATTTCTCTATTCCTGAAATATTTATTTTACATGATGTGAGGTCAGCCATCTTCAAGGAAGTCCAGTGCAGCTACCATTCCGAATGGTTTCCCTTACAGAGACTGTCAGGGTTTTAAAATTAAAATGGAAAGTATTGAATTGGTTTGGCAGCTTCCATCACAAAAATGTGATTTTATCTGCTTTCTGTTCCTGAAGCCTGCTTTTGAGTAATTTCCTGTAGTCTCAGTGTACTTTCGCTGAAGTTTCATGGTGAATTTTTTTTTTCCTGATTTCTTAGTATATTTAGAGTGATGATGATTTAGATATATTCTTCAGCTGAGGAATCCTACACGTACCCACTTCCAAGAAATTAGTCCCTAAACTTGGTGGGAACCCTATTTCCTTTGCCCAACCCTTGCCCTATTCCTGGCTTCCTTGCTGTTAACCCTGAAGTAAGATTTTTAAAATTATATGTGATTATATGTATGATTATATAATTAAAAATTATATATGGTTATATAATATACAATTATATATAAGTTGTAAGCATTGTATTAGTTGTGTTGCATTTATTTAATATATTAAAGAAGTCAGATTTTTCTTAAGGGATAAGAATGTCTAGTTTTTTAATTTATTGAGCTGTAAGTCACATATCATAAAATTCATCCTTTTGAAGTATACAATTAGTGGTTTTTAGTATATCCACAAGATTGTGCAAGTGTCACCATGATCTAATTCTGGAACATTTTCATCCCTTTCACAAGAAACCCTGTACCCCTTAGACTCTTTCCTGTATAAAATTTCACTTAATCCAAGAAGTAGCAGAGAGTTTTTCACGTAAGAGGATAACTGCTAGGATAAAAACAAAGGTTGTTTAGCACCACTTACGGTAAAAGCTGTCATATCTAGCTCTCCCATTGTACGTTACCTAGCATTTCTGTGAATCTGTTAATCTTCCACAATTAAAACAAGAAAGGTTGGCCTTCACAATGATAATCCTAAGAGTTTAGAAGATTTTGATGTGTTTTATAGTGGAAGAAAAATTGACCATGTTCAATATATGTTTAGTGTTACATTCAAGTATAAAATACATACATATGCATATACATTTGTGTATATATACATAAATGACATTTGATTAATCAAAATAGCTGGTTATGTAAAGTTCCTCATTTTGTGACATCACAGAATACTGTTTTTGTCCTTTCCTGCTGCAATCTGGGACTCTACAGTACTTTGTGACTCAAACAAGTGTGTAGGACCTAACAGTCTTGTTTAAATGTGATATTATAAAAAAGCTTAACAGCTACAAAAGAATTTTTTTTCTGGGATATTTTATTATGACCATGCTTGCTCAGAAAAGGAGTAATCTAGTAAACTTCTGCAAAGCACACTGGGTGCTTACTATTTTGTGGAATGGAGGAAAATGGCCATTGTAAGCACTACTAGTTTCTATGCAGCCTAATTTTGGTCCTCAATTAATACCCAGTTGAGCATTGACTATATGCATGACCCTGTCATGTGTGCTATGGCAAACTGAGAATTTAACTGAAAATTAGGAGGGCTAGTCTGTTAATTGTAAGCATCAGCTTCTAACCTTACAGGCGGTATTTGAAAATGACTTCTCCTGGAGTCTAATTGAGTTTTTTTTTTACAGCAGTTTCCTAATCATCAGAACCAGCTGCAAAGGACAAGGTTAAATTAATTTTTTTCTGTCATACAACCACAAATTGGTATGACTGATGTTTCCTTTGGTCAAACAGGTAGATTGTTTACGTATTCAGTGACAAGATAATTTGTTTTGCCATTTAGCTATCTTTTGTCATTTAGCCATTAACAACTTAGCATGGTTTCCCCTGTGATACCATAGCAGCTGCTTTTTCAGTGGTTGAACTGGTGTTCCATAAGCAATTCAAGTGACCAGACAAAACATGGTTTAAGAGATGCAGGGTGCCTAGGTGACTCAGCCGGTTGAGCATCCAACTTCGGCGCAGGTCATGATCTCACAGTTCATGCGTTTGAGTCCGCATCAGGCTCTGTGCTGACAGCTCAGAGCCTGGAGCCTGCTTCGGATTCTGTGTCTCCCTCTCTCTCTGCTCTTCCTCTGCTCATGCTCTGTCTCTCTTTAAAAAAAATAAAAAAAAAAAGAGTACCAAATGCAATTTGCTGTGGTCAAATTTAAAGCTAAAGTGTGGCCTCTGATAAAAAATGGTTTGGAAATGAAAGAGAAAATCTGGAAATTCCAACAGAGAATGGATAGAAGCAATCTTTATTGTTGAAAGGCCAACAGAGAGATGAAAACTCTTTTCATTGAACAGTTATATTTTTTAAAAGAAGGTATTTTAAAAATAATATTTATCTTAGATAGTTTGACTTGTTTCTATAGTATCTGTGTTGAGTCTATGCTTTGTCATATAATCTATTATGTTTAGATGATTTGCCTGATTATTGATTGGATCTGATTGATAGCCCAGATGTATTAATTGATTGCTCATGAACTGACCATGTTATCCAAAGTAACCAGATCAGCTTTGGGTGGTGGGGATGGGTGGAGAATTTTATATAGAATTGACCTGAATATCTGTCACTATATTTGTCCAGAAACATTGAAGAAGATTTTGCATATAGAATTTGCAGTATAGGAAACAATGTCAAAGTATTCCTGACCAGTAAATCTGTGCATTAAAAAATTCTAAGACTAGGATGGTTAACAAAGAAAGGCACTGTCTCTTGAGAAATAATCCTGATTTCAAGATTTTATCCTTTGCCAATTAGAAGTCTAAACCACTTGAGAAATTATTGTTTTTCATTTTAACCTACTCTGCATTTCAACAAGCTCAACAAACTTGCAATTGCCCAAGAAATCAATTGCAGTAAACATGGTATATTATAGAAGCTTCTGTCAAAAGAGCACTAAATATGTATATAGGATACTGGGAAAGCAGTTACTAGAATTGGAAAGATATTAATGGTAATTAGCATGATTACCAAAATGAAATTTTGGTGACATTACCAAATAGTTCTGAAATCAACTGGTAGTTTATTTTCACCAAAGCTTAGATGGGGGTAATTGGCCAATGTGATGGTCTATAGATCATCATGTGGTTTTTTATAATTAGGGTTTACATATAGTGTTTTAAACAAATCAGGATAATTTTGAGCATGGAAGGTGGCACTATTAATACTTAATGTTGGGACATCAAGTATACATTGGGATTGCCCCAAACATTTAATTTGATTATGTAACTTAAATATTACAACTGAAAATCAGTGATACTGTTGATAATTCAGTATTAAATTTATTTGTGAAGAATCAGTTTTAATGATAGCATACGATAGTCCTATGTATATTCCCATAGTCAGAGATATGCATTGTCTAAAGTGAGAAGCAGGAGACCTGGTGGAGTGCTGAGAGGTAGGTTGAGATAAGATTGGACTAAAATAGGAAGAGGGAAAGACTTTTCTACTAGTGGCTTGCTAGAACCAGAACATATTAGGATGAAACTTATCTCTATCTCCAAATCCCCTTGTTACATGTAATAAATAGCATTTCTTCCAAAGCTCTACCCAGATTAAATTTTAGGATGACCTGTATGGAGTGAATTGGGCTAAGTCCTGTCCTTTTGTGTCAATAGGCATCTGATCATTATTAACTGAATGGATCATTTGTGTTCCTAATGAGCTCTTTTTGCTATCACCTTCTTTCTCCCCTTATAGCTTTGAACAGAATGAGAAGGCAAGTGATATTTAAATATGTTCACATGGGGCTTATGTTAAACAATACACTTCTTTCCCAATTTTGGTCAGAAGGATTCAAATTTTAAGCCAGCTTTGTAGTTGTGATGGTATAGCTTCTTTTCTTTTCAGCAAATATTCACTTCCCTCCACATCTTTCTGTGGTAGAGTATACTCCTTTTTTTGATTTTGGGCTCAGCCATGTGACTAGCTTTGGTCAGTGCAATGTTAGTAGACATAAAGTAGACATAAAAGAAAGGCTTAGTGGTGGAGCTTGTTCTTTTGCCATTATCATGAGAAGAGCTTTCTCCAGGTAACTGCTTCCTTTTCAACTTAGGTCCCAGAATGTGTGTGTGTGTGTGTGTGCGTGTGTGTGCGTGTGTGTGTGTGTGTGTGTGTGTGTGTGTGTGTATGTGAACGCCCTAGAATGTGTATATACATTAATTATAGATCTGAACCCAATCTGCACTAGAGATTCAAGCCCAACTGCATCCTCTCAATTGTGCCTAGCCAAGATCAGTCCATTGGTGGCCAACCTGAAGACTCCTGAGCATGAGAACAAATGCTTATTGTTATATTCTGCTGAGTTTGGGGGTGGGTTGTTAATTAGCATTATTGAAGGAGTAACTAATACAGTAGTACCTTGGTATCACTTTAATTCTCATATTAAAGAAGCTTCAGGCATTTGACTCTTGTTTTGTTTTCTGTGGTCATTCTAAGAATGGCAGGTGCTATTAAACCTCCTCAAGTACTCCTAGAGACTCTCTGCAAACACTTCTCATATATACCACGTAATATTGCCAAACAACTCATCAATTCGAGTACCATCTAAAGGTCTTGATACTTAAGACCCAATCTTCATCTAAATTATCATTATTAATTCCTCTTCCTTCCTGAATGTTTAACTTGAAAAATATTGGGAGGAAAACAAGCATTTGTTAAGAAATCATTGAATAAATACCAAATAGGGGAATTAGAGGTAATCAAGGTTCTTAACTTGAGATATCTTGAAGGGCCTGTTTGTAAGTAAAGTGGAGAAAGCTTCTAATCCTATAGGGCTACCATCACTTGAGCCCTCGAGTAATTAGCTACATAGCTTCCAACAACACATTCAAACCCTATAACTCACTGGCCTTGTTAGTGAAATGAAGAGGTTGGACTCAGAGCTCTTTGAGAGTCCATCCATTCTAAAGATCTATGTTTGCATTTTTACAAGTGTGGTCTAGGATCACTTGCATCAAAAATGCGTGAAGTATTTGGTAAATTAGTATCTTGGACTCTAAGGCAAGTTAGCATTTAGGTAGCTTTATGTTCTTGGTTCAAACTGTGAGGAATTTTAAATATCCATAGATAGAAAGGAACATATAATTTTCATCAAAAAAATTTTTTTTTAAAGCTCTTTCTTCTGTGTGTGCCATCAGAAGAAATTATAAAGCAAAAGATTTGTTTTCTGATCTCAGGAAGCATGTGGTGTAATGGACGTGTTGAAGAAAATCCACGACTCTTTGGAGACCATGCTCTGAGGAAAGAAAAGTCCTAAAACCCAGTGTTTGGTTTATTCATTTGAGTTCCTTTTTCATATATCTGATACATACTTTTTTTTTTTTTTTTTACTCATTATTCACTCAGCAGTGAGCATTTCTTGTGCACCTATAGTGTGCCTTTTTGTTGGGATAAGGGAGTTGAATGAGAGGTGATTCTTTCTCCCAAGAGCTAATAGTTTAATGTGAAAAGTATGAAGGAAGACAGGAGGTAACAGAAGTTTGTTATCTGGGCTGTGGGAGGAGAAGGAGATCTTAATGTCTGTTTGGGCAGGTGGAGTGGGAGGAGAGATGGTGTTAAGAACTATTCCTCAGAGGACATGATGCTTCAGTTGAGTCTGAAGAATGAGCAGGAGCAATATAAATGTGAGGGGCCAGCCTGAGAGGGAATTTTTATAGAAGGGTTACTATGCATGGGGCTAGGGACTGAAACAAGAATGTGCATGGGCAGTGCAGAGAACTGCAGTTCAGTATGGCTTGAGCTTACTGTACATGAGGTGGTAAAAGACAAGACTGGGTGTGCTCTGGGATGGGAGTAAGCCTGCTAATTGAGAGGAATTGATTTTTTTTTTTAAAAAAACAAAAGAATAAAAGGTGAATGATTTCTTCTGTGGCCTGATATCTGCTTTTCTGTAGGCAAGTCTCCTTAATATTTGTTCACTAGTACATGTACACAAGCCAAATGGCAAGGGTATGCCTAGTTTTAATTTCTATCTCCCTGGTAGTCTATAATGAAGAGTTGTAGGAGGTTGGGAGTGGATGATCATGGGGGAGATGAAATAAAGAGAAAATAAAAACTAAAGGATCATCAAAGGAAAAAGGAGGTCCTCCTGAAAACCATAAGGAAGGAATATTCTCTATGATAGAAGCATAGAATTTATTTTTTAGTCTATGAAATAAGTTGATAACTTTAGATTAACAAAGAAGATTGTAATATAATAAAACATTTCCCCAGAAGTTGCTCTACTTTGTGCATAATAGTGCTATAGAATGTGGTGTATTCTATACAACATGAGTTGATTCATGTATACTATTGCAATTAAGAGTTGTATTTGAAAGGCACATAAAGAATTCATCTGTGTTGAGTTGTTAGGAGAAGTTTAGCAAAATATGTCACACCAAATATATTGTGGTACTTGCTTTGCATTTACTATTCAACAACTGAGTGTAGATTCATTTATATGTGGAATCTAACAACCAAAACAAATGAACAAACAAAAACAGCAGGAGCAGCCCCATATATACAGACAACAAACTAATGGTTGCCAGAGGAGGGGAGGGTGGGGGGCTGGGCAAAATGGGCGAAGAGGAGTGAGGGCAAAGTAGGTGAAAAGTCTTCTAGTTATGGAATGAATACATCAATAGTCAGTAGTACTGTAATAGCTTTGTATCGTGACAGATGGTAGCTATACTTGTGAACATAGCATAATATATAGAGCTGTCATGTCACTAATGTACACCTGAAACTAATGTAACATTGTGTGTCAACTATACTCCAATTAAAAGAAATAAGTAAGTAAATAAATGCTATTGACTGCAAGAAAATAACGTCTACTGTATAGCCTTTCTTTTCCTACCGCTCTTTATGTTTCAGGCAATAAGGCAAAGAATAGAAAAGAAAGAATATGGAAAAAAAAAAAAAAAAGAACTGAGCGTGGGTAATCTGACCCCTCTTTGTATGTGAAATTAAGGCCCATGAAGGTAAAGGAGGCAAGATCAGGAAGAGGCAAGATCAGGATTAGAACCCAGGTCACCTAACCCAGAGTCTAATTCTCCTTATATCATGCCCCTGCTGTTCTTACCCAAAGACTCTCAACACCATTTCATCTAGCAAATAGTTTGGAGCATCCATTCTGTGCCAGATACCGTCCAAGTGACAGTTATTATATCATGCACGATAAACACATGTTACCTGTTTCACTATAATTTCCCATATTTTTATTGTGTCTGATCAGATAATAGTTGTTTAATTTATCCTGCTCAGCAACCATGTTAATATAGAGCAGACTTCATTTCTGCCTGGGCAGGCTTTAAACTGTAATCCTCAATTAAGATTTTACTGTTAAATATTTTTAATTAATATTATCTAGTGTGGAATGGAATAGAATATAACAGAATGTTTATAAATCAACAGCGTGTTCGTTGTTAGGGCTTTTGTCACATGTAATTGAAGCTGATTTTGATACGAAGAAAAGGCTAGTTTTCTGCCTTTTTGTATTGTGTGAGCATTATAATAAAAAGCATGGAACATAATGACATTATGTATTTTCTGACCCCAAGGAGTTTCAGTTGACTTAGGAGATAATATTCACTTATAAAATGCAGATTGTTAGATTAGTAAGTTGTATATGTTAAGTGATAAGTCATAATTATAGGCACTAGATTGTAAATTTCATCCAGGCAGAAACCGTATCTGTCCTGTTTACCACCCTGAATCTAAATAATGTCTGATACAGAATAGGTGGACCTCATAACAGTTTTTAAAGAAGTAATTGAATAAATGTATAAGCAACTGCATCAATAAACTGAAGGAGCTCAAAGAAGAGAGAGAGAGACAGGCTGAGAAAGAGATTGAGGTTGAGAGAGCAGTGGAATGATCGGAAAAGGCTTAAGGACAGGTAAAGCTTATTAAAAATGGTTACTTTGGCAATAGAATAACATTGATTTAAAAATTTCCTTCTTTATATATGTTTGTATTTTAAAAGTTTTTAAAATAATTTTTTAATGTTTATTTATATTTGAGAGAGAGAGAGCATGAGTGAGGTAGGGACAGAGAGAGAGAGAAAGAGAGAGAGAGAGAGGGAGGGAGGGAGGGAGGGAGACACAGAATCTGAAGCAGGCTCCAGGCTCTGAGCTGTCAGCACAGAGCCCAACACAGGGCTTGAACTCACAAACTGTGAGATCATGACCTGGGCCAAAGTCAGATGCTCAACTGCCTAAGCCACCCAGGCATCCCTAAAAGTTTTAATACTGAACATGTATTTAATGCTAATAAAATTTATTATTTAAAAAAAATATTGGTCCTGAACAAGAGCTGTGAAGATGAATAGGATTTGGGTAAAGAAGAGAAAGGAGACAATTTCGGGTGGGATGCATGGTAGTAGACAAAATACAGAAATGGAAAAGGACAATGTATGTTTGGAAGGGGTGGCCAGAGGGGAGAAAAGTGGGAGACATGGCAGCTAAGCTTTGATGAGGCAATTACTGCACCAGAGTCTACTTTAATTCATGCCATAGGTACCATCTGTGCAGATTAATTTCAAGACCTGAGACATGTCCTGGTTCTCTGTAAGTTACCCCTGTCTGTGGACTGATTTCTGAAAAATGTGGAGATTAATTTTAATAGTTTAAATCTCATTATCATAAAATGAATGTCTTTTAGATTTGTCTTCTTGGTATAAGTTGTTTCAATTGTAACATGAATGAAGAATATGAGAGCAGAGGCTGGTAATTGTATGGGCCAAGGAAACATGAAAACGAAGAAAACATGAAGTCATTGCTGGGTAGGAAAAGGATCCAAAAAAGAGGGCGAGGGATCATGCATAAATTGCCTCTTTACATTGTAGTCCTGTCCTGAGACGTTGGTAGCAGGAAAGGTCAACAGTGGTGGAAATGGAAGGTTGATTGGAAGGGCACATGGGCTCATTTTGTATATAGGTTCTCCAGAGATTCATCTGCTTCACTCCTTTGGAAAGTAACATCTAATTTCTTTATTGTTGGCTTTGACCTTCTTGGTTTCTTGGAAGAAACTCGGCGTCTGTACTCAGGTATAGCTGTGACTACAGAGACAGCTCTGATGCTTACTCATTTTATGATGATGGGCAAGCTCTATAACATATGTGAGCTTCAGTTTTCCCATATCTGGTAACGGGATGGTACCCTTCACTGGTAGGGTTTTGTATGAGTGAAATAATATATCAGAAGTGCCTTACACGTAATGATTACTGTTTTCCTTTTCCCCTTCTGAGGTTGGCCTCTGTAAGCTTATTTCACCTTGGAGATTTGTTTTTCCTTTACTGCTTCAGCTTGTTGAGAATTCATGACCATTAAAAAAGATCATTTACAGGACCACAGCCCATAAAATGTGCCTTTTAAACAATATGCATTAGGAAATATCAATCACTTCATGTTCTAACCAAACAACCATCAGAAATATTGTATGTGACAAAGCATTTTTCCCCTTTACTAGGCAACAATCCGTTATGTTTTACATTTACATTCAGTACAAATAGACTTGCTACTTCTTAGTGCAATCACTGAATGCTACAAACCAGGATTTATTATCTTCCTGCTCTCTGCACACTGGGTTTCTTTAGCATTTTATAGATGACTGTTGCAGTCTAACTTCAATTGTAGTCCAGCTACAGCCTGTCCAGGTGGTGGATTTTCTTGTATTGTTGGTACTTCATTTCATGAAATAAAATGGCTTTAAGTGGCAGGAAGAGTGACCTGAGGCCTCTCCTCATGTCTGCAGAGCAAGCTGTAGCTAGTGTATAGGTACTGAATAAAGTATCCTCATCTGGTCCATTCGGAATCAGGAAGTCTTAGGTCACTGCAGTCCAGAAAAGTTCCAGTTCCCCTGAGCTTTCAGTCCATTGGAACAGATAGCCTGGTGTGAACCAGCAGTCTGGTCTCAGATGCTGGAAGGAAATTTTAAATGTAAATCAGGTCATGTGATTCCCTTGGTTAAATTCTTTCAGTGGCTTTTCATTGTATTCCTGACTCCTTACAAGGAGAGTAAAATCCAACTCCTTATGATGGCTTACAAGACCCTACCTAGTCTGTTCCTGCTTATTTTTCTGTTATCATCCCTAACCATTCTCCTCCTCTCTCACTAAATCAACTCACTCAGAGCGTCTTTCTGTTCCATGAATGTATCAGATTCATTCCACCTTAGGATGATACTTCCTGTTTTCTCTGCCTACAATATTGAATCCATGAGCTCCTACTTCCTGTTGTTCAATCTTAGTTCAATGTCATTTCCTTTGAGAGCTGTTTCTGACTCCCAGGCTAATCTACTCTCCAGCACATCCCTGTGTTTTATTTACTTCACAGCACTGAGTACTTTCTGAAATGATATTACCTATGTTTTAACTTGTTTATTATAAATGTCCCTTTTGCAGAAAGTAAGCTCCATGATAGTATGGGACTTGTCTTGTGTTGTTTGCCGCTGCATCACTACTGCTTATAATGCTGCCTGGCCCATAGTGAGGTGCTTAATACATATTTAAATAAATGAGTTGTGGATATAAAAACACAGAAATGGAAAACAGTCAGAAGTGAGGTTTGAACTAACATTATATTCATAGATAAGCAATTCATATTCTTTCCTTAGTTATTAACGATTTGTGAATGGGAGCAACCTACAAATTATGTATATAGAAGATTTCAAGTTTGTTTTCCCTCTCCCTGAATAGGAACACTGGTTAGTGTTCCCGCAAAGTAAGATTGTACATGTATACACCCAGTTTCTAAGTGGTTTAGATCCCACTTTTGGTATCCATATCATGTTGGTCTAGACTCGCTCCCAGAAAATCCCAGGCAAGTGAACTTGAATTAGGGACCCCAAATAAAGATCTTATTACTGTTAAGACTCACAGTTCTTTGTTAAGATATTCGGGACCTGATGGCAATAGTAATTTTCTAAATCTTTAGGTTATGTCAGTAAGAACTCTTTTTGAAGGTGAGCTTTAAGTCTGTTGTATGAATTGAGTTGTCTAATTTTAAACATTAAGTATGCCTTCAGTAAGGCATAGATAGGCTTCTTCAGTGAAAGTAACTATCCTGGGGCGCCTGGGTGGCTCAGTCAGTTAAGCAGCTGACTTCAGCTCCTGCCATGATCTCATGGTTCATGGGTTTGAGCCCTGCATCGGACTCTGTGCAGACAGCTCAGAGCCTGGAGCCTGCCTCAGCTTTTGTGTCTCCCTCTCTTTCTGCCCCTCCCCTGCTCACACTCTGTCTCTCTTTCTTCAAAAAATAAATAAATATTTTTAAAAAATTTTAAAAAGTAACTATCCTGGGCATAAGTTGCTGGCATGATTTATTCTGCAAATGGGTGAGGGGAATTAAGAACTCGTTCCCAAGATTGCTGTCACTAAGCCTTCAGGGGTAGCAATGAAAGAAGTAGACAGATGGCTGCTGTATCCCTAATGGAAATACCATTGCAATAGACTTCCTGAGTTCTCAGTCTTCCTAGCTTGTCTCTTTACTTCTGACTGCAGAAAAGACCTAACAGAGGCCTATTCTTTCATGATAAAGGCCTACAGGAAAGATTAAAATTCTTTATTAAAAGAGAACAACAGAAAGTCTCATTTGATGTTTACCCACTGTGGAAATGGAATTAACTTTATTCTGTAGATTTCACAGAGAATAAAGAAGATGACATATGTATAGAGAGTTGCCATTCCCATTTAGAAGGTTTAATTTAACAAAAATGAGACTGCATTTTTAAAAATTGACTTCTTAAAATAGATTAAGAATCTGGAATGAGCATTTGATGGAACATAACATTTGCTTGTGGCTGATATATATGCATATCAAGATCACTGAAATCCAAACTAAACTACTAAAGACAATTCTTCAGGGATGTTTTAATTTCACATACCTACGTGATTATTATGAGTTTTGTCTGCACTGTAAGGGGTAAACATCAATTCTTCTTCTTTTTTTTTTTCTTCTTCTTGAACTATCAGGGTTTTAGTAATGCATTTTAACTTAAGATCAGGTGCGATCATTCCAATATAATTAGGTCTGGTGACTCTCAAAGCTATTTGGGGATTAAACTTTAAATGTTATGTGGCATTAAGAATAATGGATTGTTGAGTTTCATTTGTATTCCCTTGCTATTTTTTTTCATCAGTGAACAATGGAGATTTTCTAACCTACTTTTATTCCATTTCAGCAGGATTTACGTTTTCAGAACAAGAGTTAAAGAATGGAACTCACAGACTTAATTTGAAAGATGCATTAATTTGATGCATTAGGAAAAAAATGTAAAAGACCAGATATTCTGTCTTTACTACCTGTAATTCATCTTTTTTATCCTAAAAGAATCAAAGTATTTTTGGTAGGTAATTTTATTTTTATCTTTAATTTTATAAATTGAATACTTAATATGAAGTTTGTAAGTTACTCCTAAAGCCTCCTTTTATTCTTAAAATGGACTGGTTAGTCCATTACTTGGATGGTTATTTGGATGATGGCTTTGATTTGGAGAAATTGATAATGGTATGTCCCCACTCTCCCTCTAGACTTCCTTACCCTGAGGTGGAAAAGTTACAAATACTGTGATGTACCTAATGATAAGCTCTAGGCTGTAAGGAATCAGTGTTGTTCATGGCATCTCTTGTTGACTGTAGTTCTCATAGGGCTTAGCAGCTAAATGGAGCCTTTTTCCTTTAGCAGTAGGTCTCCTGGTAGCCTCCTAACTGGTACTGTAGTCTCTTTACTCTTGGCCAGCTCTGAGTGGTTCTCTCTACTCACTACAAGGTTATTTGTGATGGCACTCCTTTTGAGGAATCATTCCTTAAAAACAAAATCATTCCTAACACTTTTGAGTTGTATTAAGGGAGCATGTCAAGGAGATTAGATATCTGATTAGAAGAAATAGAAATTCCATTCAAAATAGTATAACAGAAACAAAGGATGTACAACTGAGCATCAAGAAAAATCAGACCTGAGAGCAGAAGTTTCAGCAAAACCCAAGAAACTTCCCTTCCATTAACCCTCTACTTTGATACATCTCTTGTCTCTGCCCTTTGCTACAGATGCAGGCTTGTTGGTCATCAGTATACATTGTTTGAGAATGGTTGCCCCAGCTTCTGTGTTTACGAGAACATCTGGATCTAGAGGCCATTTCTAACTGTTTCCCAGTTTATGTCTTAGTTTAAAATCCTGAGAAAGAGAGAATATGTCTCAGCCCATAGGCCAGAGGTCTGAACCTTAGCTTCATCCAGTGTCGTCAGGGTTGGCAAAATGTGATAGCAACATGGCATCAGGGTGCAACCCTATTATCTGAGGCTGTCAGTAGTGGTTTACTGAAAAGAAAATGTAGGATAAACAGGTTTGCTGCTTGAAGTGTGTACTTTAAATACAATTTAGTGTTCTGATTCTTGGTGCATTTTAACTTATTTATTTCAGAGAAGGTCACTAATCTGATGAGTTTCCTTTGCTTTAGAGAGTATGCCTAACAAGTCAAGGATGCTCAGTTGTTTTCACCCTCCTGTCATTTTGCTATGAAGTGATGTTGGCAACAGCTTCAAATTTCTCTTCAGACATTCAAGTAATAGGGTGTAAAGATACTTCCAATTAAGGCCAGGTTATCCCAAAGTAAATATGCAAACTGAATTATAATGAACACCCAGGTTCGGTCTGTAAGAATTTCACAACTAGGAAGCTTGATTTCAGATTCTCTATCTCAATATAGTAGAGGCATTGTTACTGTCTTTTCTCACTATACCAAAGGAAATGGTATTTCCTATGGCTACAGTAACAAAGTGATACATACAGCGTGGCTTAATACAACAGAAATTTATTGTATCTGTTCTTAAGGTTAGAAGTCTGAAATAAAAGTGTCAGTAGGATTGGTTCCCTCTGGAGGCACTGAGGGAGAACCTATTCCATGCCGTTCTCCCAGCTTTGGCAGTTTTGAGCGACCCTTGGTGTTCCTTGGCTTGTAGATTCACCACACCAGTGTTGTCCGCTGCCACCACATAGCATTCTCTTCATGTCTGTGTCTGAATATCCCTCTTATAGAGATACTAATGAGTATGACGTCATCTTAACTTGACTACATCTGCAAAGACTTTATTTCCAAATAAGGTCACATTCATACTGAACATATGTTTTGGGGAGACACATTCAACCCACAACAGTCCATCCTCTGGCTCCCCCTACCCCCAAATTTATATTCTTCTAACATGCAAAATATATTCATCTCATTCCTATATCCCCAAAGTCTTAACTCATTCCATTATTAACTCTAGCTCCAAAATCTCATTCAGATATAATCAACTTAAAAAAGTCCCAAATCTTATTTTCTGAACCATCATTTACAAGTTCTACTCCACCCCAGCCAAACTTATCAAAAAAGAAAAGAGAAATGACTCAAAAAAAAAAAATGGTGAATGAGAGAGGAGAAATTACAACCAACACCACAGGGGAAAAAAAAAAACAATTAGAATATTATGAAAAATTGTATGCCAACAAATTGGGTGATCTGGAAGAAATGGATAAATTCTTAGAAACATGTAAACTACCAAAACTGAAACAGAAAGAAATAGAAAATTTGAATAGACCTATAACCGGCAAAGAAATTGAATCAGTAATCAAAAATCTCCCAACAAACAAAAGTCCAGGGCCATATGGCTTCCCAGGGGAGTTATACCAAACATTTAAAGAATTAATACCTATTCTTCTCAAACTGTTCCAAACAATAGAAATGGAAGGGAAACTTCCAAACTCATTCTGAGGCCAGCGTTACCTTAATTCCAAAACCAGACAAAGACCCCACTAAAAAGGAGAATTACAGGTCAGTATTCCTGATGAAAATGGATGTAAAAATTCTCAACAAGATACTAGAAAAGCAAATCAGATGGTACATTAAAAGAATTATTCACCACAATCAAGTGGGATTTATTCCTGGGCTGCAAAAGTGGTTTAATATTTGCAAGTCAATCAATATGATACAACAGATTAATAAAAGAAAGGATAAGAACCACATGATCCTCTCAATAGATGCAGAAAAAGCATTTGACAAAATACAGCATCCATTCTTGATAAAAATCCTCAACAGAGTAGGAATAGAGGGAACATTCCTCAGTATCATAAAGGCCATAGCAAAAGACCCATAGCTAATATCATCCTCAATGGGGAGAAACTGAGAGCTTTTCCTCTATGATCAGGAATAAGACAGGGATGTCCACTCTCACTATTGTTATTGAACATAGCACTGGAAGTCCTAGAGTCAGCAACTAGACAATAAAACAAAATAAAAGGCATCCAGATCAGCAAGAAAGAAGTAAAACTTTCACTATTTACAACAACATGATACTCTATGTAGAAAACCCGAAAGACTCCACCAGAAAATTGCCGAACCAATACACAAATTCAGCAAAGTTGCAGGATATAAAATCAATGTACAGAAATCTGTTGCATTTCCATACACCAATAATGAAGCAGCAGAAAGAGAAATCAAGGAATCGATCCTATTTACAATTGCACCAAAAACCATAAGATACCTGGGAATAAACCTAACCAGAGATAAAAGATCTGTATTCTGAAAACTGTAGAACACTTATGAAAGAACTTGAGGATGACACAAAGAAATGGAAAAACATTCCATGCTCATGAATTGGAAGTACAAATATTGTTAAAATGTCTACACTACCCAAAGCAATCTATACATTTAACGCAATCCCTATCAAAATACCACCTGCATTTTTCACAGAGCTAGAACAAACAATCCTAAAACTTGTATGGAACCATAAAAGACCCTGAATAGCCAAAGCAGTATTGAAAAAGAAAAACAAAGCTAGAGGCATCATAATTCTAGACTTCAAGCTATATTACAAAGATGTAGTGGTCAAGACAGTATGGTATTGGCACAAGAACAGACACACAGATCAATGGAACAGAATAGAGGACCCACAACTATATGGTCAACTAATCTTCAACAGAATATTAAAGGATATCCAGTGGAAAAAAAAGATAGTCTCTTCAGCAAATGGTGCTGGTAAAACTGGACAGCAACGTGCAGAAGAATGAACCTGGACCACTTTCTTACACAAGACACAAAAATAAATTCAAAATGTATGAAATACCTAAATGTTAGGAAACTATGAAAGTCTGAGAGGAGAAAACTGGCATCAACTTCTCTGATCTTGGCTTGAGCAACTTCTTACTGGACACATCTCTGGAGGTAAGGGAAACAAAAGCAAACATGAACTATTGGGGCTTCATCAGGATAAAAACCTTCTGCACAGTGAAGGAAATAATCAACAAAACTAAAAGGCAGCCTATGGGATGGGAGAAGATACTTGCAACTGACATATCAGATGAAGGGTTAGTGTCCAAAATCTATAAAGAACTTATCAGACTCGACACTCCAAAAACAAATAATTCAGTGAAGAAGTGGGCAAAAGACATAAAATAGACATTTTCCCTAAGAAGATATACAGATGGCCAACAGACATACGAAAAGATGCTCAACATCACTCATCATCAGGGAAATACAAATCAAAACCATGATGAGATACCACCTCACACTGGTCAGAATGGCTAAAATTAACAACACAGGAAACAATAGATGTTGGTGAGGATGTGGAGAAGGGGGAATCCTTTTACACTGTGGGAATGCAAACTGGTGCAGCCACTGTGGTAAATGGTCTGGAGGTTCCTCAAAAAGTTAAAAATATGACTACTACATGATCCAGCAATTGCACTAGTAGGTATTTGCCCAAAGGATAGCAAAATGTAAGTTCAAAAGGGCACATGTACCCTGATGTTTATAGCAGCATTATCAACAGTAGTTAAATTATGGAAAGAGCCCAAATGTCCATTGACTGGCAAATGGATAAAGAATATGTGGCATATATATAGTGGAATAGTACTTGTCGATCAAAAAGAATGAAATCTTGCCATTTGCAATGATGTTGATGGGAGCTAGAGTGTTATGTTAAAATACCTAAGGCCTAATGTGCTCTAATCTTGATCCATTTTGTAGCTAGTTGGGTAGACATTTAAGGCGTCCTCAATGCCATGGCTATAATATGACAACTCTCTCCTTGGTGAATGGGGACTGGCTTGTTTACTACTTGCTATAAAAGTTGCAGAGCCTTTAGTCCTGAGTTAGCCCAATGCAAGTGTAACTGCAGTATAGGACTTCATATCATTCTGTGGGACATGGGGGCAAGGGCATAGTGCTAACATACTGATGCTCCTGCTTGTCTGCTGTGCTGTGAGTTATAAACTGTCTTGCTCTGATCCACTGTTTCGTTGTGTACTTTTGGCAACTACAGAGTTATGGCAAGCCAACCTGCTTTTGTGCTTAGTCATCTCCTTTGGAATCTGTTGTTCTTTTGCCATTCTCTATGAGGTTGGGGTTCTCCCCCAGTACTGGGTTTCTTCTTTTTTGGCATTTACTCCTTTAGGATTCTGAGCCTTTACAAACACCGTTCCTCTTCACCTAGGATGCTTTCTGCTAAGGCTTCATGCATGTATGGTTGCACTGGGTCTTGCACTTAGAAGGGTCCCACACTTGCTTTAGTTCTTTGCTCTGCTGTCCTGAGTTCTTAACTTTTGAATAAGGAGTTCTGCATTTTTATTTTGTACTGGATTCCATATATGTAGTAGCTGCCTTCTCTGATCAGGTGATGGTTTTTCAAAATTAAAAATCATACTTGATTGCCTCCTTCTCTTTTTACCACTCCTCCATTCTTTGCTCCTGCTCCGGTTGATAGAGTTGCAGCTGTCCCATGGAAATCATATTCATTTTAATTCTAATGACCTCGGTTGGCAAACATCCAAAGGCAATGAAGTCCACTTGTTTATGAGGCAAATTTCTGTTTTGACTTTCGTTTTAAGAGATCATCCTTGTGAGCTCAGGTACCTCTCAAAACCTGAACACATACTCAAGGGCAGCAGGGGTCTTGCTAAGGTGCAAAGACTGACCATATAGAATGGATCAATGTATCACTTTATTCACAGGCAGAAACTCTATGTTAAGAACAAAGATAATATTATGTGTTTCCTATGTCTGCACACATTTCTATATTTTATCATTTTGAGATCCACACACGTACATATATTTACCTTTATTTTATTTTATTTTTTAAATGTTTATTTTTGAGAGACAGAGAGAGAACACACACACCAGTGGGGGAGGGGCAGAGAGAAGAGGACAGAGGGTCTGAAGCAGGCTCTGTGCTGACAGCAGAGATCCTGATGCAGGGCTTGATCTCAAGAACTGTGAGATCATGGCCTGAGCTGAAGTTGGATACTTAAGCAACTGAGCCACCCAGATGCCCCTATATATTTATTTACCTTTTTTACTTATAACTATTGTTTTTCTTTCCTACCCTGATCTATCACCCTTTGTCCACCCTGCTATAAACACAGTGAAACGTTTAATGTATTTTACACTGGGTTCTGCCACCATAACTTGGGGAGTGTCTTGTTGGAGGACTTGGTTGCTTAAACTTAATTTTACTAGGCTCATCCTGAAGACTAGCATACACCTTTGTCACCCAGGCAGAGACATCTGGTCAACAGATCTTTTTATATTAGTGAACAGAAAAATGAGACAGCTACATACTGCTTATAAAACTGTGACCACTACCTACATAATGGGAGGAAAAAACTGACACTTGCCAGAATATGAAAGACCTAGTAAGGGGAAAAATTCATTAAAAAATAAACTAATTGGGGAAGCCTGGATGGCTCAGTCGATTAAGAGTCCAACTTTGGCTCAGGTCATGATCTCACAGTTCGGTTCGTGAGTTTGAGCCCCACATCAGGCTCTGTGCTGACAGCTCAGAGCCTTGAACCTGCTTTAGATTCCATGTCTCCCTCTCTCTGCCCCTCCCCCATTCATACTCTGTGTCTCTCTCTCTTTCTGTCTCTCAAAAATAAATAAACATTAAAAAAATAAAAAAATAAAAAATAATAAACTATCTGGATTAGGCAACATGATTATTCAAAATGGCCAAGTTTGTAGGTTGTGGGCATCCTGATAATTATTCTCGTTAACTTTGCCTTAACTGGTATGATTTTTCTCACAACATACATTGTGAATTTGAAGTAGCCTGCTTGTCCTCCATTTTATAGCAGTAGTGACATAAACTGTTCCCAGCATCACTGTTTTCTGAAGAGATACGATGGGATACTTCTAACATTATAAATTTACTTTCAATACTGAAGGCACTTGAAAAAAGAGGTAAATCCATGTTCTTTTTTATTTATGGAATATTCCTTATAGATTGTTAATATTCCTATAGATTGATAAACTACTTATTGAGTGACCCAGCGTGTCTGGTGTGTGTGTGTGTGTGTGTGTGTGTGTGTGTGTGTGTGTGTACTTATAAAGAGTATATTTTTAGTTTAACCTTTATACAAAGGTATTCCCATCATGGTATACTTTATGCTGAATGCTATTGGCATTTTATGTTTCCATTTTTTTAAAACTGCCTCCTGGTATTTTACTTTTAAGACTTCCATTTTCCTGCTTTAATAACACTGGGTTTCTGTTTTAAATAAGTCCAACTAGAACAAAGGAACTGGAAGTTTTAGCTGTTGGGAACTTCCATGTGAAAAGAATTACATGCTCTCTGTCTAGTAGTTTTATTCCATAAGAATGTTATTACCTTGTCCTTCTCACTTCACTTTCACCTCCTTGTTTCCCAGTTAGGCTGGTGAACAAGTGGATAATGTTATCACTGTGTTCTTTCTAGAATATTCCTGATGTGTAATGACAAATTGATGAACTTGATACACCAGTTGTACCTTTTCAGTATAGGTGTGGAAAGAATTTCTTTTGACGTAAAGTTTCACCTTTGGGGAGTCCTGAGTTTGGATAACCTGAATTCCTTTCAGTTGAATGTGATATTTAGAGTTGGTATTAATACCTGTTGCAGCTTTGCAAGTAAGAATGACCTGGGTTATTTAATTGTTAGCTTTTACCTTGACACATGCATGGAATAAATTCAGCGTCGTTAAAGGTCACTTTTGAAATAACAATTACCAGATGGGTTTTCTGAATTCCCAGAAGTAGCCATGAAAGTAAATATGTATTAGTTCTCTCACCATGAACTAAATATAGTTTGGGCCTTGAAGAATTCAGAATGCAAGAAACTAAAAATGTTCAATAGTAATCAGGAACATGACCCATAGTATTTGGACAATAAATACTCATTGGTCCCTATTGCCAAAGTGCCATTGTTATAAGAAAGATATTATGGAAACAGCTACTACCTACCCACTCTATGGGCTGAGAATATATGTAAGTTTAAGAAAATGCTAATAAGCAAAAGTGAAACATGACTAAATCCTAGCTCCTGGTTGGACTTGAGACCCCACTTAGTCCAGCCCACCCCTATGTATTCAGGTCATACTTGAAACCCCATGGTTTGGAGAGGCCACTGAGTTATATGTTTTAGTCCTCAACAGTGACTATTCTCAAGATGTTTTTTTTTTTCTGATACCCACCTTCCATTTCCTAGAGTTGTGCTAAGTAGAAAGAAGTAGCAGCAGGTCAGAACATCTAATGGAACAAACCTTTCTCTAACTGAGGGATTGGTTAAGTCTATCTGCAAAGAATGAGTCAATTGAAAAGGTAAAATACCTGCTTTCTACTCCTTTTCTACTATCAAGAGAAGAGCTCAGCTCTGATTTGTATACTGTGATGCACACTCTTTTAAGAAGTTTCACTTTGAAAATGGAAATTTCTTCTTCCTAGTGGTACAATGCAAACCAATATTTTATTTTTTATCGACTCTCACTAAGGAATTTCAAGATTTCTTCCCAGAGTGGTTAGTTGAACTAGAAAACATGTCGGAGATTTTTGTGAACTTGATCATTGTTATCTGCTTGTACTTGACTAAAAAATTTTGCTTTTACATTTATGGTCGTTTTTCTGAAATAATTTTCTACTTTTAAAAATCTTTAATTTTCATAATGTCAACACTGTTTAAGATCACAGTATTTAGAAATATTTTAATATATTTTTGATAGGACCAGATCATGAAAAAGATGACACTACAGTCTTTTGAAAGGTAAATTATACTGCATAATCCTTCATCATGTCAATGTGAGCTGATTTAGTCAAAATGACACTTATATTAGCTTAGATTGAATCTCATTTTGTGAATCTCAGCAATTCATTTTGTCACTAGGGGGATTTTCTGTCAGGGACTTTGACTTTATCTTTGTTCAGCCAGCAAAGTGAAGGGGCTCAGCATCCAATTAGATAATTAGAGTGCAATGTAAGTAATGTCCCCAAAGAATTGTGGGAACATAGGAGAAAGAATTGCTAATAGTCAGTCATCTTCTCCCCACCCCTCAAAAAATTTCCACTAAAGTATAGAGAGGTAGATCAATAAATACAACCAGAGAAATTTGCCTGATACAAGAGTGAAATACCATTAAGCCTCAAATTTAATTTTTAAAATTCACTTATATTTTGCAGTGTACTATACTTCATAATATGTCCACATTTGTTTAAATAAAATAGTGTTATGTTGTTATCAAGACACAGATTCATTCTCTAAGAACTTGCATCATATTTATCCTACAGTTACACATAATTTTTTGTTGGTTTAACCTTTATACCCTAGGAGTGGTTACTATACTCACTTGGAAAGTAGGAGTGTGTAAACATAGGTCTTGGATCCAGGCAGTTACAACTCAGGCAAAGTCTAAGTACCTGGGATCAGAATGAAGGAAAATTCTAAATAAAAGATAAGGACTTTACCAAGATGTAGCATCCAGAAAGTAGGATCCAAACTTTTTCTCATCTCAGGAACTGATTCCTGTGAAGGCAGCTGCGGATCTTCCAGCTTGGCTATCTAAATGATATTGGAGTCTTCTGGAGAAGATTAGAACAGAGAGTTAACCTTAGGACATCAGAATAAGAGGCAATGCCCAGTGTCCTTTGGTACCTGAGGTAATTGCTCTACATCAGTTTAGAGAGTGCGAGAGAGAAATAGACAGAGACAGACTCAGAGAGACCAAGAAAGACTATGATTATAATATGAGAAGGCCTGGAGAGGACAGTGGCTTTACAACTACTGTCATCTTTCTTTCAGGCTATCAAGACCTTTCTTCAAGACATTTTCTTTAATGTTTCATTATCTAAGTTCAATTATAGTTTCATCAACAGTAAAATTTTAAATTTCCAAAAGGTCGTAATCGACAGAGTGAAGATACATTAGGTACAAGATATAACGGGTTCTGAAACTGTGAAGTATGTGTATTCTAAGTGGCAAGGCAATTATTTAACTGAATTTCAGACCTAACTTGTTATTAATATTTTTATCAACAAAAACACCTAATGAGCCTGTCTTCATGGAATGTAATTCTTGTATTCAAAATATGGGCTGGATCAGAAAGCAGTGAATGACAGGAAAACATAATACCTCAGTTCCTCAGTTGACATTCAGGATGTGATTTGCTTTTAAATATGCTTGATTGTTAAACATTGAATACTTTTTTTTGCTATTAGAATAAGCATAGATAGTACTTCAGAATTAAAAGGAATTTAGAGATCAGTTAATGTTACATTTAATGGATGAGGAAAATGAAGACAACAGGGCTTTAAGTGCCTTGTTTAAGGTGACACAACTGTTTGACAGTAGAACTTGGATTTGAAACAAGTGTTCTGGGTCCTTCTTCCTTATCATGGTGCCATACAGTTATCCTGGGTGAAGAACCACTTAATTACAGAGAGAATGAGAAAAATGAGGCTGTTGTAATGGCAAATCCATGCAATCTTCAGAATATTTCAGGTAAATTGATTTCTGTTGCTTTGAAGTATCAGACAAACTTCAAACAAGATTTTCAATCCTACCACTCTGCAATGTAGACATTGTAGGAAATAATAACTTACAAATGAATGTGGTAGTCTTTTTAAATGCCAGTCTTTCTTCTTTTAGATTGCTGAAATAGTGGAACAGTGGCAATATAGCATTCATTACTCATGAAAATGCTCCTTTCTTCTGCCCGGTGATTATTCAGATATTACTGATTAAAAATATTAACTCACATGTTACCTGGTGACATTTGGGTGCATTGTGATGCAGATTTTCTCTCTAGTTCTTGCAGAATGTCATTATCATTTTGGGAAACTACAGAAAAACTCTTCCCCATTGTCCCTAGGGAAGTTCATCACCACTTACAATCACTGCACGATTACACACTCAGTTAATGTCTGTACCAACCTTATGGCAGTATGTTCCAGTTGGGGTCCCTAAAGTTAGTGCAGGGATCCCCTCTTATTCATGGTTTCCCTTTCCACAGTTTCAGTTACACTTGGTTAACTGTGGTGTGGACACTGATGATCCTCTTTCTGATATATTATCAGAAGGTCAGTAGTAATCTGATGCAACATCATGATGCCTACATCATTCACCTCACTTCATCTTATCATTGTAGGCACATCATGTCATCACAAGAAGAAGGATGACTACAGTACAGTAATGTATCGAGAGACAGAGAGAGAGAGAGAGAGGGAAACTACATTCACATAACTTTGTTACAATATAATTGTTCTATTTTATTATTTTTATTATTGTTAATCTCTTACTGTGCCTAATTTATAAATTGGACTTTATCATATTTATGTATGTGTGGAAAAAAACCTGGTATATACAGGGTTTGGTACTAACTGTAATTTCAGGCATCCACTGGGTGTCTTGGAACGTATCCTCTGTGGATAAGGGGGAAACTACTGTAGTAAGGATTTGTAAGGTACTTTCAGTATTTTAGAAAGCCTAATGGAAATTCAGCATCTGTAACCTTGTACAAGCTGATTTAAATGCCAAGTTGGTTTTTAGCTTTTGTATGGAGTCACATTAATTCCTTGTGGTTATTTGTGCTCATGAGAAGTTCTGATTGGCAGTGACAGATGCTTTTGATGAATAAAGCTAGGAAAAAGAATAAATACATTTTTAATGAATACAGTATTTTTACTAGACAGTGATCTCCAAAATGTAGGTAATAAAGATATCATAGATGAGAATCATGGGAATCATAACTTTGTCTATTTATAAGATAGATAAAATTATATTTTATCTCATACACAAAATAATACATCTCTGCCTTCATACTTGTATCTTACCTCTAGAGAATCTTTACATTATTTTTATATTGAAGGTGAATATACTCTTAATATTTACTGTTGTATTTATAGTATATTTGAAATGATTTCAAGTAATCGATGTTGTAGTAAGTAAAAGTCACAGGAAGGCATTTATAGCCTCTGTTTCAAATCCCAGAAAATCATATTCTTAAGGGTAACAGCTGATCGCAGGAACAAAAATCCCTTCTATCCTAGATTTGTTTTCTTTAAAAAGTGGCTTCTTTAGCATACTCATTTTGATGATGCCAATACTAGTAGATCTGAATCTTTGTTTATAGAATTTTAAGCGATGGGATCCTTGATTCTCTTCTGGTTAGTTGCTGTTTCTTGCCCATTTATTCTAACACCTACATCTCTCAGAGTTTAAAACCACTGTTAAGCTAAGAGAGATACTTCTGTAAGACTCATTATTACTGGCTTTTATTCCCATTCTGCATTTACATTTCTGGATCTCTGCTTTAGTTTTCTGTGCCGCTTCCTTTGCATATTGAAATACTTCCTGTATGCGTATACTTATAATTTGAGCCATTTTTCCTCTGTTACTGTCTTTTAATATTCTGCATCTCAAATGTTAATATTTTCCCGATATGCGTATTAGTCTGTTCTCTTCTACGTTCTGTTGATTGGCGGTAGTGGTGGGTATACCTTAACACATTTTATATTTTTCATCACATGGTTATGACAAAGGTTCAGTGTCTTGGGCCCTTCATTGCTGCCTCCTGAATGTCACGCTTGACTTCTCCTTTTCTCTCGCCCACCACATCCTATACATCACTAAGTCCTGTAGATCCTGTCTCATAAATGTCTCCCAGATATACCCACTTCTCTCTGTCCCTGTTATCTCCGTCCTAGCACATCATATTTGGAGTACTGAAATAGTTTCCTTCCATTTGCATCTTGTGCTTCTGGTCCTGTTTGTCTCTAATCTGTGTCTACAGTATAGCTCTAGAAGGTTTCCTTTACGGAAAGCCCTCCAGTGGCTTTTCATTGCCTTTCCCTAATGTCCAAACTCTGCAATGTGGCTGACCTTGTCTCCAGCCTAAGTCCTGTTAGGACTGTTAATTTACCTAGCTTTCTGTGATCTAGTTTTATAAGATTTCTACTAGTTTCTTGACGTGGGTGAATCCACCTTCTCCTTCTTTATCAGGCAGATTCCTACTCCTCTTTCTGGGTTCACCTTCATCTTCATTTTTGTGAGAAGTCTTTCCTTATTACTGGAAAGATGAGGGGTTCTGCTTTGCCCCTGCAGGTCCCTGAACCTTCCTTGTCAAAACACTCTTGACACTTTCTTATTGTTACTTATTATGTCACCTTCCCCATGATGGCACCTCCATTATCCTGTTCATTGCTGTGTCTCCATGTAATAGATCAGTGCAGTTTGTTGAAAAAGAATATTAGTCAAGAGACTTAAAATTGCTTAGTGAGAGCCTGCCACTCTATAGCATGGTGTTATACACAGAGATCTTGAGTTCAAATGTCAGCTCAGCCACTTTACAAACTGGGTAATTATGTTGAGTTCTCCATCTCTACTGGGGTAGTGGCTATAAACCTATCTCATGAGTTTTTAGGATTGAATGAGTGGATATGCCAGTGTTAGGACAGTGCTTTTGGATGATTTATTGTGGAGTCAATTTTTGTATCTTTTACCTTAAATTTGATTAATTTGTCTAGAAAGTTAGAATCGTACATACTCTCAGTTCAAAATAATTTGGGCTGCCTGAGGGGGGATACATTTTCTATGTAGAAATTTAGAGAGGGGAATGACATGGTTTTTGTAAGTCATATTGTTTTTTTCACCTATTTGGGTATTTGTTTTGTTCAGGGGAAATGAAGAGATAGTTAAGCTCCAAGTCTATGTCAAGATTTCTCCCTCTTTAGACGAGTGAAAATGAAAACACGTGATCCAAAATCTTTGGTATTCAGCCAAAGATGTTCTAATAGGGAAGATTATAATGGCATAAGCCTACCTCAAGAAGCAAGAAAAATGTCAAATAAACAACCTAACCTTACAACTAAAGAAGCTAGGAAGAAGAACAAACAAAGCCCAAAGTCTGTAGAAGAAAGGAAATAATAAAGATTAGAGCAGAAATAAATGAATAGATACTGAAAAAAAAAAGACAGATAAATAAAACCAGGAACTGGTTCTTTGAAAAGCTCAACAAAATTGAAAACTATTAGCCAGACTTATCAGTAAGAGAGAGAGAGGGAGAGAGAGAGAGAGGAAATGAGAGAGAGGACTCAAATAAATAAAGTCAGGAATGAAAGAGAAACAAAAACTGACACCACAGAAATATAAAGGATTAGAAGAGGATGTTTTGAAAAATTATATGCCAACAAATTGGACAACCTAGAAGAAATGGTTACATTCCTAGAAACTCATGACCTCCCAAAACTGAATCAGGAAGAAATAGAAGATTTGAAGAAACTGATTACCAGCAGTGAAATTTAATCTGTTATCAAATAACTCCCAACAAACGAAAGTCCAGGATCAGATGGCTTCACAGGTGAATTTTACCGAACATTTAAAGAAGAGTTAATACCTATTCTTCTCAAATTATTCCCAATATTAGAAGAGGCAGGAAAGCTTCCTAATTCGTTCTATGAGGCCAGCATTACTCTGAAATGAAAACCAGATAGATACTTACAAAAAAGAACTATTAGCTAGTATCTCTGATGAACATAGATACAAAAATCCTCAACAATATACTAGCAAACAGAATCCAACAATACATTAAGAAAATCATTCACCGTGATCAAGTGGGATTTATTCCTGGGATGCAAGAGTGGTTCAGTATTCACAAATCAATTCATGTGATATACATCCCATTAGTAAGAGAAAGGACAAAAACCATATGATCTTTCAATAGATGCAGAAAAAGCATTGGACAGAACACAACATTCATTCATGATACAAACCCTTAACAAAGGTTTAGAGGGAAGACACCTCAAAATAATAAAGACCACGTATGAAAACCCACAGCTAACATTATCCTCAATGGTGGAAAACTGAGAGCTTTTCCTTTAAGAACAGGAACAGGACAATGATATCCACTCTTACCACTTTTAGCCAACACAGTACTGGAAATTTTAGCCCCAGCAGTCCTACAACAAAAAGAAATAAAAGATGTTCAGGTTGGTAAGAGAGAAATAAAACTTTCACTATTTGCAGTTGACATGATAGTGTATACAGAGAAACTGAAGGACCAAAAAATGCTAAAACTGAGAAGTGAATTCAGTAAAGTCTGAGGATACGAAATCAGTGTGCAGAAATCTGTTGCATTTCTATACACTAATCATGAAGCAGCAGAAAGAGAAATCAAGAAAACAATCCTCATTTACAATTGCACCAAAAATAATAAAATATCTGGGAATAAACTTAACCAAGGAGGTGTAAAACTTGTACTCTGAAGACTATTAAACATTGATGAAGGAAATTGAAGCTGACATAAACAAATGGAAAGATATTCCATGCTCATGGATTGGAATAACCAAGATTGCTAAAATATCCATAGCACTTGAAGCAATCTACAGATTTAATGCAATCCCTATCAGAATACCAACAACATTTTTCACAGAACTAGAAGAAACGATCCTAAAATGTGTATGAAACCACAAAAGAGTAGCTAAAGCTATCTTGAAAAAGAAAAACAGAGTTGGAAGTATCACAATCCTAGATTTCAAAATATACTACAAAGCCAGTACCAGTGTGGTACTGGCACAAAATAGACACATGTCAATGGAACAGAATAGAGAGAACACAAATAAACACATGTTTTTATGGTCAACTAATCTTTGAAAAAGGAGAAAAGAATATACATTGGGGAAAAGACAGTCTGTTCAACAAATGACACTGGGAAAACTGGGCAGCTACATGCAAAAGAATGAAATTGGACCACTTTCTTATACCATACACAAAAGTAAACTCAAAATGGATTAAGGACCTAAATGTGATACCTGAAACCATGAAATTCCTAGAAGAAAATAAGGCATAAATTTCTTTGACATTGGCTGTAGAAACATTTTTCTATGTAGATTTCCTGAGACAAGGGAAACAGAAGTAAAATTAAGCTATTGGGACTGCACCAAAATAAAAATCTTCTGCATAGCTTCTGCACCATCAGCAAAATGTCATCAAGGCAACCTCCTGAATGGGAGAAGATATTTGCAAATGATACACCTGACAAGGGGTTAATATCCAAAATACATAAAGAATTTATACAACTCAACACCAAAAAAAAAAAAAAACCAGAAAACAAAAAACAACAACAAAAAAACAATTCAAATAAAAATGGCAGAAGACCTGAATAGACATTTTTTTTTTATTTATTTTTTTTTTTATGAAATTTATTGACAAATTGGTTTCCATACAACACCCAGTGCTCATCCCAAAAGGTGCCCTCCTCAATACCCATCACCCACCCTCCCCTCCCTCCCACCCCCCATCAACCCTCAGTTTGTTTTCAGTTTTTAACAGTCTCTTATGCTTTGGCTCTCTCCCACTCTAACGTCTTTTTTTTTTTTTTTTCCTTCCCCTCCCCCATGGGTTCCTGTTAAGTTTCTCAGGATCCACATAAGAGTGAAACCATATGGTATCTGTCTTTCTCTGTATGGCTTATTTCACTTAGCATTACACTCTCCAGTTCCATCCACGTTGCTACAAAGGGCCATATTTCATTTTTTCTCATTGCCACATAGTACTCCATTGTGTATATATACCACAATTTCTTTATCCATTCATCAGTTGATGGACATTTAGGCTCTTTCCATAATTTGGCTATTGTTGAGAGTGCTGCTATGAACATTGGGGTACAAGTGCCCCTATGCATCAGTACTCCTGTATCCCTTGGATAAATTCCTAGCAGTGCTATTGCTGGGTCATAGGGTAGGTCTATTTTTAATTTTCTGAGGAACCTCCACACTGCTTTCCAGAGCGGCTGCACCAATTTGCATTCCCACCAACGGTGCAAGAGGGTTCCCGTTTCTCCACATCCTCTCCAGCATCTATAGTCTCCTGATTTGTTCATTTTGGCCACTCTGACTGGCGTGAGGTGATACCTGAGTGTGGTTTTGATTTGTATTTCCCTGATAAGGAGCAACGCTGAACATCTTTTCATGTGCCTGTTGGCCATCTGGATGTCTTCTTTAGAGAAGTGTCTATTCATGTTTTCTGCCCATTTCTTCACTGGGTTATTTGTTTTTCGGGTGTGGAGTTTGGTGAGCTCTTTATAGATTTTAGATACTAGCCCTTTGTCCGATATGTCATTTGCAAATATCTTTTCCCATTCCGTTGGTTGCCTTTTAGTTTTGTTGGTTGTTTCCTTTGCTGTGCAGAAGCTTTTTATCTTCATAAGGTCCCAGTAATTCACTTTTGCTTTTAATTCCCTTGCCTTTGGGGATGTGTCGAGTAAGAGATTGCTACGGCTGAGGTCGGAGAGATCTTTTCCTGCTTTCTCCTCTAAGGTTTTGATGGTTTCCTGTCTCACATTTAGGTCCTTTATCCATTTTGAGTTTATTTTTGTAAATGGTGTGAGAAAGTGGTCTAGTTTCAACCTTCTGCATGTTGCTGTCCAGTTCTCCCAGCACCATTTGTTAAAGAGGCTGTCTTTTTTCCATTGGATGTTCTTTCCTGCTTTGTCAAAGATGAGTTGGCCATACGTTTGTGGGTCTAGTTCTGGGGTTTCTATTCTATTCCATTGGTCTGTGTGTCTGTTTTTGTGCCATAGACATTTTTTAAAGAAGACATATAGGTGGCCAACAGAAACATGAAAAGATGTTCAATGTCACCCATCATCAGGGAAATGCAAATCAAAACTGCAATGAGATATCACAACAGACACATGAAAAGATACTCAACATCACTTATCATCAGGGAAATGCAAATCAAAACCACAATGAGTTATCACTTTACACCTGTCAGAATGGCTAGAAGAAAAAAAAACACAAATAACAAATGTTGATGAGGATGTGGAGAAAAAGGAACCCTCATGCTCTACTGGTGGGACTGCAAATTTATCAGCCACTGTGAAAAATGGTATGGAGTTTCCTCAAAAAATTTAAAATGGAATTACCATCTGAGTCAGTAATGCTAGTACTAGTTATTTACCCAAAGAAAACAAAAACACTAATTTGAAAAGGTATATTCACCCCTGTATTTATTGCAGAATTATTTTCAATAGGCAAGATATGGAAGCAATCCAAGACCTATCCATACATGAATAGATAAGGAAGATACAGTGTATGTATACATACATGCATATGAACAATATTACTCAGCCATAAAAAAGAATGAAACAGAGATGGGATTTGAATCCAGTCAGTCTGGCTTCAGGATTCATACTTTTTAACATTATGAAGATGTTGTATGATGTATGATGTAGAACAGAGAAATAGGAGGAACGTGAAGACAGCCGAAGAAATCAAAGAAGGAGTTTTAAGAAGGAAGAAATGATCAAAAGTGTCAAGAGCTACCTCTGTAGCTCATTAATCTGAAGTCAGAAAATGCTCCAGTGATTTAGCAATAAAGAAGTTGATAACTTTGGTGAGAATAGTTTCAGTAGAGTAGCGATGTAAAAGCCCCACACTGTACTGGATTGAAAAGTAAATGATAGTTGAGAATGTGTAGACAGTGAATGCACATAAATCTTCCAAGACTAGTTTTATAAATTTTTAGATGTTAATCTTTAGTCAAGCTATTAAGCCATGTCTAATGAAAATGATTTGCCAACCCAGAGAGCCAGACAGGGTTGCTTCTCTGTTGGGAATGAGCAGGAATCCTCTATTTAGTGAGATTTCAGGGTATTAACATTTCTTTCCTATCAGCATATCACTGATACATGACATTCTGCCATTAATGTTGCATGGCTTTGAGCTAGTGGTACGGGGGAGGATAACAAAATTAAACTTCAATTAATTATTAATTTTTACATGAAAATGAGTTTATTATGTCTTTTCCAGGAAGTGGTAAGTGGAGAGCAGTTCCCTAGAGGTAAGTTGTAGAAATTGGTAGAGGAGAAGGCCTGGAATGGAGATGGGGGGAGCGGTTGGAATCTAGTGCATGGAGGGTATACATATCTGAAGAGTAAAAGAGCCTTAGGTACGTGTGTGTATGTATCTGGATGTGGAGGGCAGTCGGCAGGAGAATGACAATCCAGAAAATAAGGAGTGATTTCTTCAACCTCAACTCTGTATAGAAGTCACCCTGTATCTAGGCCTGTACTGTCCTGGCTGTGCATACATAATGACCACAGCATGTTAGTACAACTTATTAGTAATAGTACACTTCACTAAGCAGTTCTAAAAACTTCTCAGATTTCTCTTTGCGTAGTTAAGGGAGCAGTTGTTAGTAGGTACATGGCTCGGTAAGAGTGCCTTTCTACATAGGCACAATTTGAATGAGGAAGAAGAAACTGAATATTGGCTATTTTGATGGAGAGGAATATCACAAGTCTTGAGATAGTTATAGAAATATCTTTCATCCTCTTTATGAGTTTAGACAGTATTGACTTTCAGAATTAATGCTTGTCAACTTTGTGTGTGTGTGCATGTATAATTTTAAATGTGTACTATCCTCAGGTACTGGGGGTTTATTAGTAGATATCACTGATGACCGGTGATACCTGAAAGAAATCACTGAACTGAAAGATCCCATTCCACTGTGGAAATGTACCGCTGGAGAAGGAGGGATGGATCTTGAAGTGAGATTAGGAAATTCTCCTGGGGAAAGTTGAAAGATTGAGGAACTTTAAGGAAAAGATTGAAAGAAAGGAGCTCACCTAAAAACAAGTGGTGCCTTTCATACAGGGATTCCCTGATAGGTTTTTTTTTTTTAAAGTTTATTTATGTATTTTGAGGGAGAGAGCGAGAAAGAGAGGGAGAGTGAGCAGGGGAGGGGCAGAGAGAGAGAGAGGGAGAGAGAGAATCCCAAGCAGGCTCTGCACTGTCAGCACAGAGACCGATGTGGGGTTTGATCCCACAAACTGTGAGATCATGACCTGGGCCAAAATCAAGAGTCAGATGCTTAACTGACTGAGCCACCCAGGCGCTCCTTCATGAGAAGGTTTTAACTCCTTGGATCCTTCCTTCACCTCCCACACATGACAAACTGAATAAAGTCATGTTTAATATATAACCTTAGGTCTTAGGTTATTCTCTTGAACTATTCCATACTCTGTAGGAATTCTGATACACCTGTATGTGATGGTGGTGAAGATAATATAGAGAGAAGAAAGTTAGGAAGGTAGAATCAGCCTCCACTTAACACTTTCTTCTGCTGCCTGTGGAATACTACATTTTACAGATGACAAAATACTATAAATGTTTCCAATGACTACTACCTTGAGGTCAGACTGGAAATTGGCATAAGATATTCAGAGGAGCCCATAGTTTCCACAGACAAAGAGGTGATATTTGTAGAACAACAATGAACTCAAAACAAGAGTCTGTCAACAAATTGGAAGTTTACAGGTTTTTAATATCTAAGAACAAAGAACGCAATATATGGCATCTGAAGTAAGGCTGTTGAGTAGCCATGGTTTCTAGTGGTGTTGGTTTGTGGACTTTAGAAGCTCTGGCAGTTCTTAAGTCATAGTCTGAAGGAAGAGTGAGCACTGCCCTTTTATGTTACTATTCTCAATGATTGGAGCTATGGGTAGCTACCATTCCCTTGGTCCCCAAGGCAATGATCCAGTTCTTGCCTTTCAGTTCATTAAGATTATTCATGATTATTGGTCGTTGTCCTTGTAAAAAGTCTTGGCACACATCTCAAAGCTTCAGCACGGGGCATATTTCACTAGAAAAGCCTGGCTTTTGGCTTAGTATGCTGTTTCATAGATACTAGTTCTATAGGGACCATCAAGTTAAATGTGAAAAGAGTGGAGCATTCTAATTCACTGTGATCCAGCTAAGTCTGTCAATGAGCAAATCTCCAGAAGCACTTAAGTTTTAAAGGGTAGAGTTTTACTGTCTTTAAATTTATATATCTTGATGAGTTCTTAGATAAGTAAAGGTTGACTACTACAGAGCTTTAGGAGACCTATTTAACCAGTAGCCTAGAGCTTTTAATTAGAAAATTAATTAAAATTAATTAAAATTAATTAAAACTTGTTAATACAGATTTGGGAACTGATAACATGCTTAAAACGTTTTTCTGGGACATGTGACATTGCTTCATTTAAAGGATGTTATTTTAAAAATTGATAATATTTCAAACATACAGAACAGTTTAAAATATATCATTGACGTCTACATATCCATCTCTCAATTTGAAGAAATATTATTTGGCCATATTTGCTTCAAGTCTCTTTCTTTCTTCCTCTCTCTTCTCCATTCCCTTCCTCCTCCTATCCTCCTTCTCTCTCTCTCTCCCTACTTCCCATCTCAAAGAAATACAAATTACAAATGCAACTACACCCACCCCTGTCCCTTCTTTTTCTTTCTCCTTCCCCAGAAGTTGGCATGTGTTCAGAAACATGATATGGAGTGCAAAAGAAAGTTGTAAAAGGATACTTATAGTTCATCAGCATCTGTGTAAATTTTAAAAACACATAAAGCAATATTGTGCATTCTTTGATTAAAGACATTTAAGACCTTTCTCTATAATAAACAAGAAAGAAGTAACCTGCTCATGAGGATTTACTATATCACAAACAACTTGCAAAAATAAACAACTTGCAACAAAAGTCAGGATATACTGAAATCTGACATATCCCCTCAAGGGCATCTTAATATTCTGAATTATTAGTCAATAGTAATCTGTCTTGATATATTTAAGTAATAAGAATACCTTTAGTACTAGAGCTGTAAACAACTCCCCTGTTTTGTTGGTTACATATCTCCTTGGCTATATAAACTTAGGGCCTTATCGATGTGAAATATGCTGCATAATAAAATGCTTTCCTTGGTTAGACTTAGCTAGTAAATAAAGTAATTAAATGCCATGGCTTAGAGTCCCAGCTGATTTACTTCAGTAGAAATGACCTCATAAAGTTCTCACCCGGTTGTGTACGCTAAGTCTCCATTCTATTACATTTTAAATGATTTATAGAAATGTTGAGGCTAGCAGAAATAGAAAAACGGAAATGTATAATATACCAAAGTTAGTTCTTAAAATAATTGATCAAGGTATATGTAGTTAATAAAGAGAGTATTAACTATCTTAGCAAGTCTTGATGTTTTCTTTGAAGCATGCCCGAATTCATTACCCCCCAGTAAATTCTCTTCTTTCATTCCTAGCATTGAGTTACATTATTTTTTTCTTGTGGTTTGTTCTCTATTTTGTGTTTGCTTTAATTAATTAATTAATGTATGTATGCATTTGTGTATTTATTTATGTATACCCATGGTGCTTAGCACAGCACTAGTAACATAGATGTTGATGAATAATTGTATTTTGCATGGTTTTAAATATGTTTGAAATAAAATGGATTTGTCTTAGGCACAGGATTATGTAAATAGGAAACACAAAGGATATGGTTAAAAGTGAATTGACTGTTCCCTCCACCTGATTCATAAATCCAGTTGGTTAGGCACTAAGGGAGAAATTGTAGAGTAATCTTGAAAAGTTAATAGGCATCAAGAAAAAAAAAAGAAGAGGGCTTTTTTTGTACTGTATTATAATTATTATGCCCTTGATTATCATTCGTGGTGAAAAATGTTCAACTGAAAAACTAGAATAAATGATTTGTTAATAAGTACTGTCAACTATTTGCCAATACAAACATGAAACCATTCTTACTCTTATTACTACTTTTGTTTGTATCATGGCCTTTGTGAGGACCCTCCAACTGTCCCTTTTCTGTTCCTCAATAGAACTTGGGCAGATTGTGTAACTTCCTGTCATGTTCAGTTTTTAAAGGTCTTATCTACTTTAAATCTCATTCAAAGTTCTACTTCTCCCCTTCTCCCCATGCCAGACCCCAGAGTGTTAGAATGGCAAGAAAGGAGAAAGCTTCTTTATACAAGAGACCACTATGGTAGACTCCTTTCTTTGAGTTACTACTGCTTTTTTTGTTTGTTAACAAGGACTAGTTATCTACTCCCCCTGCACTGCAGATGTCCAAATATTTGTTCTCTGTGTGCACATGTGTGAGTTCTTAGGTGGGTCCAGGGCTTGGAGGAGCTGTGAGGCTTTCTCACTGCATAGATTACTACCTTGGCAGCTATGACTCCAGCTCTATCACTTCCACTCAATCTTTGGATTTAAATGGTTGCCACTGACATTCACCTCACAGCTTCTTGAGCCTGCATGTATATATGTATGCACTCACGAGTGTGTGTGTGTGTGTGTGTGTGTGTGTGTGTATTTCCCCCAGTGTTAGCATTTTTTAGGAGGGTACTAGCAAAATGTCTATAGCCCAGCTACCTTCCATGATGTCCATTTGATCTATGGGAAACTGACCCATCTTGAGCACCCCAAATAGTAGAAGTGAAGATTGTTAACCTGCTGGTCATTCATTACCCTCTGCCTGCCATTTCTCTCCAGCTCCCTCTTCTTTTCTATAGGCGCAGGGGGGTAGATCAGTAGTTCCCTCTCCTTAGTCACAGTCCCACTACTGAATGGAATGGTGTTCACCCTTTCATGCAGGCATTCTCAATCTCTACAGTGATTCACTTGGAGTCTTCCCTCTTACTTGGCTAGGGAATTGTTTGGGATGGGAATAGCAGTTGGGAGAGTAGCTTTTTCCTCCTGTTCCCATCCCCCCTTAGCTTCTCAGATGCTTATGGTAGTAAAACCATTTCCTTGGTCTCCTTGTAATCCCTCGGGAAGCTGTTTGACTCCAACCTTTGGTGATTTCTTTTTTGTATATGGGCTCTTCATTTAGTGCCTCCTAGTCCTCAGGTTTTGGCCCTATTTGCCAATTTCAGGACTTTAGGGAAAAACCTCATTTGATATTGGATTAAAGCTGAGCCAGTTTATATGAGTTTATTTGCTCTTAAACTGTCTTTTACACACATACACATGTATTTTTGTAACGTAAAGTCTACATGAATAATTATACTTCGTTCTTTTTTTAAAGAGGTACATTTTATGTTTTATTTTATTTTATTTCATTTCATTCATTTCATTTCATTTTATTTATTTTTGAGATGGAGGGAGGGACAGGGAAAGAGGGAGACAGAGAATCCCATATCTGAAGCAGGCTCCGTGCACTCAGTGCAGAGCCCAATGTGGGATTTGTACTCATGAACTGAACCAGGAGATTATGACCTGAGCCAAAATTAAGAGTTGGAAGCTTAATCAACTGAGCCACCCAGGCACCCCAATTATACTTTGTTCTTAAGTTAATTCTTAATATAAGTTACCTCAAGAAGATTAAATTTAATTTAATTAGAATTTTTCTCAGTGCTTTCCTGGTCTGCTCTTATTATAGTTACCAAAACATTCTACATTTATGATACCTTGGGGACAACTTTTACTGGGATGATATGTGGAATCATTTTTTTGGATTGGATCATTAATAACTTGGTTGAACATTATAGCATTGATGCCTTGAATTAAGGAAAGAAACTAAGACCACCAATTAATGTCTGGATACTGCATAGCATGCAAATACTCTTGGAGGCAGGATTAACTCCTCAAACTCTCATCATTCATTGGAAAAGAGACAGTTTCTTGAAAGCATAGTAGGCCTCCAGAGCCTGAGGTGAGTGGAAAACCAAGAATCCTAGAAATAGGAAAAGGCACTCAAAGAGAGTAGGGGCCTGCTAAAGCCATCCTTCTCTCCCATCCCACTTTTGCCTGCTTGGCTATTGGGCACCCAGATCAGCAATGATACTAAATGGATAGTTAGGGGAATCAGTACCCTACAAAGGAACCTGTTCAATACATGCATGTGTACAAGTTTTCTCCGTGGAATTTATAAACATTACTCGTGTTATGCCAGGCTTTATTACTCTTTATGCTTGACTGATAAAAACCATTCTAGTTATTGGTAATCTTCTATGAAACGGAATTTAAGACATATTTTGTTTCTTTTTTATAAAGATATGAATATTAGACCATGCTGCAAAGATTAAGAATATATGAATGTTTATAATTGAAATAAAATCAGGTAAAACTGATTCTGAAATTAATGCAGAGTTATTGATATGCACACTCATAATTGAAGAATATAGAATGCGAGAATATGCCCAAGTTTTGTGATCAAACAACTCTAGGTTAGAATCCTGGCTTTGCCAATTATGTGTTGTGCAAACTTGGGCAATTTCCATAAATTTGCAACGTCTCAGTTTCTTCATCTGTAAAATAGGCATAACAATATTAATTTTTTCAGTGTTGTTATTGATTAGAAATGACATATGCAAACTTACTACCTTGTAGAAAGAGTTAAGTGATTGCTCATATTAAAAGTTCTAATGCAGGGAGGGTTATCACTAATTTTGATGTTTTTTGTCTGTGTCAGAGTTTTCCAAATTTTACATGTACACTCCTTTAATTTGTTTAACAAACATTTGAAAAGAATTTATTAGGTTGAAGGTCTGGAGGCTTCTAAAAACTTTTAAAGGAATTTAATGCTTTCGTAAGAATAATCAGCTTAGCACAAATAATTTTTAAAATAACCTTGCTAGACAGATCTCTAAAAAGTATGGCACATTTTCTTGCCTTTTGAGATACTGACTATACAGGGTCTTTACTATGATCATTGTTTATATGCTGAGATGTAATGCCATAATTTTTCAATCTTACTTAGGTGTGAAAGGATCTTTGTTTTTCATTATATTCTTGAGTCTTGTCATCTGGTGTTCACGTTTGCTGTTTGTCCCTAATGTTCTTAGTTTACTTCCACATTTAAACTTTGCCACTTCTATCTTAGGCTCTCAAAGTACAAGATAGAGAAGCGCCAACTTCTGAATAGGTCATGTGGAATAGTTCAGTTAACCTTAAGTTAGCAATTAGCTTACAGTGTTGGGTGACTGCTAACACAATTGACAAAGTCTTAGTCTGTTTTTATAGAAATGTAGCTTCCAAAGCCAGAAAGCCAGTTTTCTGATGGTCAGCCTATATTGAGAGTTTATCTAGTAAAATGCTTTTACATTATAATGTGATATGAGTGACTAAGATAGAAAGATTGTAAAAAAAGTTATATGAAAATATGAAAAAGTACTTACACAAATGGGGATAGTTTGCTGTAGAAAACTCTAATGGGAACATAGAATGTATACAAGAGCATGAGAGAATTAAAGCATGGAAGCAGAATGAGAGAGAAAAATAAGTGACAGCTGACACAATACACTCTCTCTAACCTTCTTTAGGGAGAAAGAGTGAAACCACTGATTTGGGGGGCAAAGAGGTGTCTCATTAGGCTCTCTTGCCTCTATTTCTGTCTGCTGCTTCAGACTTCCCATAAAATCCTTTTGCTTGCTAGGTTTGACCTAACAGAATAGAATTCTTGGCTAAGAGAGGGAAGGGTCTCAAGTGCTCACAAGTTTTCTGGAGAGTTGTCTAGTTATGCATCCAGCAAACCAAGGACAGCAGATATGGCACTGAAAAAAAAACCCTCATTTTTCCCTGATGAGTTTTTGTATTCCTTTCCAGTGGTAAGTTGGTAAATGTGTAATGACCAGCTCTCTGAAGAAAAAAAAAAGTAAGTTTATGATAAATTTTACTGACAGCCTATTGATTTTCACAAAATGCTTTCATTAATTTTTGCCCAACTTGCATCCATAGCCACCCTAAGGTTAAATCCATGATTTGACAAAATCAGACTATGAATAATTGCTTCATATCTGATTCAGCAAAAAAAAAATGGCTGCCAGTTTTCAGAAATGGGCATAGTTCCAAGATAAATGTTGGTTAATACTTTCATTTATGTTAGTGACTAAGGTAAAGTGAAACAGATGTGTGTTGGAACTTTACTCATTTGTCAATGACATGAGAAACTTTGTTAAATTAGGTGATAGTTTTTGAATGCTGAAAGGATATTTCCTCATTTTTTTTTTTTTTTTTGCCTACTCACAATGTGATAGCTACTTACCTGACATACATTTAAGTGTTATTAGCATTATTGGTGTTAAAGTTGTTAGCATATTCTCCATTACTTTTTTAGGTCTTGACAATCAATAAGACAGTAGGTTGGGGCGCCTGGGTGGCTCAGTCGGTTGGGTGTCCGACTTCGGCTCAGGTCATGATCTCGCAGTCCGTGAGTTTGAGCCCCGCATCGGGCTCTGGGCTGACAGCTCAGAGCCTGGAGCCTGTTTCGGATTCTGTGTCTCCCTCTCTCTCTGACCCTCCCCTGCTCATGCTCTGTCTCTGTCTCAAAAATAAATAAATGTTAAAAAAAAAAAAGACAGGTTGAGCCCAATTTGTAGTATTTGCTGATTTCTGTGGTCAGTTTTAAACTACCAATGTGATGTTGTACATGGGATTGGAAAGAGATGTGCAATAATACATAATTATATGTATTTTCATAATACTATGTTATTAATACTATATAATAAATTATATATTGTATATACAATTTTCATAATAGTATTTTCATATATAGCTACAGTAGATGCAGTAATCTAAGGAGTACAGATTATAGTGAAATCTTAAAATGTAAGTTTATAATAAAATAATTAGGAGGTGATGAGTTTTGAGAATTTGTTACCTTTACTTTTAGTGTATTTAAAAAAAATTTTTTTTAATGTTTATTTATTTTTGAGAGAGACAGAGACAGAATGTGAATGGGTTAGGGGCAGAGAGAGAGGGAGACACAGAATCCTAAGCAGGCTGCAGGCTCAGGGTTCTTTCAGCACAGAACCCAACGTGGGGCTCGAACTCACGAGCTGTGAGATCATGATCTGAGCCAAAGTCAGATGCTCAACCGACTGAGCCACCCAGACGCCCCACTTTTAGTGTATTTTAATTGTAAGGTTATAAAATTTATTTATTTTATTTTATTTATTTTTTAAATTATTTATTTCTTTTGAGAGAGAGAGAGAGAGAATGCAAGTGGTGGGGGGGGGAGGGAAGGGCAGAAAGAGAGGGAGAGAGAGAATCCCAAGCAGGCTATGTGGAGTGTGGAGCCTGATGTGGGGCTCCATCCCAGAAACCGTGAAATCATGACCTGAGCTGAAATCAAGAGTTGGATGCTTAACCAACTGAGCCACCCAGGTGCCCCTATTTATTTTTTTATTGAAGTATAGTTGCCATAGAGTATTATATTAGTTTGAAGTGTACAACATAGTGATTCAACAACTCTATAACTTATGCTCACTACAAGTATAGCTACCATCTGTCTCCATACAACACTATTACTGTACAATTGGCTCTATTCCCTGTGCTGTACCTTCCATCCCATGATTTATTCATCTCATAAGTGGAAGCCTGTGCCTCCTGCTCCCCATCACCCACTTTGCCCATCTGCCCTTGACCTCGCCACTGGCAATCACCAGTTTGTTCTCTGGATTTATAGGTCTTTTTCTGCTTTGTTTGCTTTGTTTGTTTTAGATTCTACATGTAAGTGAAATTATATGGTATTTGTTTTTCTCTATATGACTTATTTCACTTAGCATCATACCCTTTAGGTCCCATCCATCCATGTTGTTTCAGATGGCAGGATCTCTCCTTTTGTATGGCTGAGTAATATTCTATTATATGGAATCCATTCATTCATTGATGGACGCTTGGGCTCCTTTCATATCTTGGTTATTGTAAATAATGCTTCACAAACATCATGGTACATGTATCTTTTCAAATTATTCATTTCATTTTCTTTGGGTAAATACCTAATAGTGGGATTATCGAATCATATGATACTTAAATTTTTTGAGGAACCTCCATACTGTTTTCCACAGTGGCTACACCAATTTACATTCCTATCAATGTGCACAAAGTTCCCTCTTTCTCTACATCCTTTCCAACACTTGTTTCTTGTCTTTTTGATTCTAGTCATTCTGACAGGTGTAAGGTGGTATCTCATTGTACATTTTTTAAGTGTTTATTTAAATTACAGTTAGTTAACATACACTATGATATTAGTTTCAGTGTACAATACGGTGATTCAGCATTTCCATACAACACCTGGTGCTCGTCATAACAAGTACACTCCTTAATCCCCTTCTCATTTTGGTTTTGTTATGCATTTCCCTGATAATTAGTGATATTGAGCATCTTCTCATGTGTCTCTTGGCCATCTGTATATCTTCTTTTGAAAAATGTCTAAATTGATTGATTGAGAAAGAGAGAAATATTTATTTCCTGCATATTGGTCTAAGTGTTGCTTGTGGTTGTGTTTATCTGGCCTCCACTGGGTTTAATTCCAGGCATCAGGCAGTTTCTAGTCTACTCCAAATTTGTTCTCATTCTGTGACCCAGTCTCAAGGAGCATGGAACATGTTGCTTTTAGGGTGGAGGGCAGACACTCAAAGGTAAGCAGAAACATGAACTTCCTCTTTTTTTGTTTTGAAAAATTTTTTAAGATTTATTTGAGAGGCAGAGAGAGAGAGAGAGAGAGCGCGCGCGAGCGAGCATGAATGGGGGAGGGGCAGAGAGAAAGGGAGACACAGAATGAGAAGCAGGCTCCAGGCTCTGAGCTGTCAGCACAGAACCCTATGCGGGGCTGGAACTCACAAACCTTGAGATCATGACCTGAGCCGAAGCCAGACGTTCAACCCACTGAGCCACCCAGGTGCCCCAGAATCACGAACTGCCTCTTAAAGCTTGTGCTTAGAGCTGGCATGCTGTCATTTCATTGGTGAAACAATGACACTTCCAAAGTCAGTGGAGTTGGGAAGAATACTCCACCCACACTGAGGCATGGCAAAGGTGAGGAGGTAACAAAGGACTGTGAACGAAACATATAATCTAAAGAAAGATAAAAATGATTTTTTAAATAATTATGAAGCACGTAGGTTTCATTTTTTATTTTAAAAAGTTAATATTGATCTAATAATTTGCAACATTTTAAAGAACTGACAGTTTCAGTTTGAGACAAAACAACATTTCAAACAAAGAAACATTATTTGAACAAGTTAGGTTTAGGTTGCTGAGGTGAATTCCATTTGTCATTTCCTGTGATTTATATTAAAAATTAACGATGCCCAAAACAAAAGCATTAGTTATGAAAAGAATAATATATGTTAATTTTCATTTGCAATTTGTACTTCATAGGCAGATATATGATGATCTAGGGCATCCATGTGTCTCTAAGAACTGGGATATGCCATCTCAAATTCTGTATAAAGGTGATCCTTGAATAATGTGGGGGTTAGGGGTGGCAACCCTCTGTTCAGGTGAAAATCCTCCTATAACTTATGTTTCCCGAAAACTTAACTAATAGCCTATTGTTAACCAGAAGCCTTGCCAATCACATAAACAGTCAATTAATGCATATTTTTCATGTTATGTGTATTATATACTGGATTCTTACAATAAAGTAAGCTAGAGAAAAGGTTAGTTAGAAAACCATAAGAGAAAATACATTTATAGTATTGTACTGTATTAATTCTGTAAATTTATGTCACGTGTTGGTAAGATAAATCATCTCTCTGTTAGTACCTATATCAATATTATATTAGGTGGTACAAATTTAAGTGCTTCATGTACTCATGTAATAGTCAGTTATTCAATAACATAATAGCTTAATAAGGCTTATTTCTTAAGGATTCTCGAATTTCTTTCAGAAACTTTAAGTTTATTCTTCTGTTTCCTTATCTAGCAGATATGTTAATTAATGCCTTTGGCCAGGCAAGATGGCATGTGACTTTGCTTGAAGTGTTTGATGGCAATTTTAGTAGGTTCTTAGATGACAAAAGTTAGACTAGCAGAAATTCTGTTTTTCCTTAAAGGTCAGTAACTTCATTAGGGTTACCATGTTATAACCCCAAATATGCTTTGGATATAGCCCATCATTAGAATATGCAGTTTTAGTTAAAAAATTTTTAAGAAATATTATGAGTCCCTTTTCCCTGATACCATTCAAGAAAGGGACAAGATGTGAAGGGAAAGCAGATTTTCCATTTCCCTAATCTAATATACTTATTTGACCTTTCTGTTTGAAAGTTCTAAAATATACTGTCCTTTTGGGGGAAAAAAAGTACCAGATTGAGTCTCCTGGGAATTTTCCCAGTTTTAATTCTGCTATAAATATTTCCTTTGCTCCAGATATCATGAATATATATATATATATATATTTAAAATTACTATTGCTCAGAGCAGGCAGGCAACACATTTTTCTGTTCTTTTTTTAATAAGGATTCCAGGCATATGGTCCAGGCATATGTGTGTGTGTACAAGAATATGTACATTAGATAGTACAGCAATCCTTCCAGCATCCTAAGACTTGAGGAGAAACTATGTCCTCTAGTCTTTTAAAACTTATGTGAGACGCCTGTTTAACCTTCGTTACATTTTTGTATTTAACATCATATTCCAGTACTTCAGATCAAGGACACAGATAATTTAAAAAAAAATTTTTTTTAACGTTTATTCATATTTTGAGAGAGCATGAGTGGGGGAGGGGCAGAGAGAGGGGGAGACAGAATCCGAAGCAGGCTCCAACCTCTGAACTGACAGCACAGAGCCCAACGCGGGGCTCGAACTCACGGACTGTGAGATCATGACCTGAGATGAAGTCAGACGCTTACCCGACTGAGCCACCCAGGCGCCCCAAAGGACACAGATAATTTAGTTGTTTGTTTGTAGCACTGTTCTGGCACTTCGGGGTTATGTGCTTAATTCGACAGCCCTAACATCAGGCCTGCCAGCATCCTTTGTTCAATCTGTCTTTCCAATCTGTCCGTCTTCTCTGTGTGTTAGTTATCAGGCCTCAAGCTAAGCCTCAGCTCCTCAAGAAAGTGCTTGAATGCTCTTCCACTCATCTCTCTGATTTCCTACTGCTTACGGATTTTGTTTCCCCCGTAGACTCTTGTATTTATTTGTTCATGAATTGTTTCGAATATACAAGTTTTCGTTTCCTAATTTATGTATTGCAGTCAAGGCCCTGCTTTTTGTTACCTAGTTAAGTAACTACAAAACTTGACTCTAGACTGAAAGTGGCAAGTAATTAGAGGTGGTATTTTAGTCCTTGGAAAGTTGATGGGATAGATATTTTTGGCTCAGGCTATCTGCCCAGTTCTCTTGAAGAATTCCTTCAGAACAAAGTTAGGTGCAGGTGAGTGTGATTTCAGTAGGGCAAACTCCCTTCTTGCTCATACCCCATAAGTCCCTGCTGGATTTTGCTATTATGCTTAAAGATTTTCCCTTAACTCTTAATTGATTCCTGAACCAGTCATATTATTTTAAAATATACTTCTCCACTTAGCAAGATTATTATAAATATGTTATATTCAATTTACAGAGGGCTCAATTTCTGTTCAGTTGTCAGTTTTTCTAGTCCAGGTTCGTTGGTAATCTCTCATGGGTCCAATCGCCATATTACATCTTAGTTATAGCTCTTCAACAGAACCTTAAAAAATCATTCACAGGATATAAAAATGACCATCTGCTAAAACTTAAACCTATGGGTGAGTTTGACAGTTTACACAGAAGAGGAGACACAGGCTAGGTATCCCCTCAAATGTTAAAACAGATTTCAGTAGTTCAAGTTTAGGGTGTGTAAGAGAAAGAGGAAAAGTGGGGTTAGAGGAGGGAGAGAAAGAAGGAAGGAAAAAGAGAGAGGAAAATTGTTAGAGGTCATCCTTCAATTTAAGTTAGTAATGTGTGACTTTCCTGGAGCTGAACATTCAAATGTAATGATAAACGATTCATGAAAATTGAACTGAAAATATTGACCAGCTTTGTTAACACTAAGAGGCATAAATGCAGTAATTTATTTGACACGAGAACTGTTTTCCTTTAGGAATTGGAAAAATACAAAGACTTTGGTGTTGGTAAAGTGCCAGATATTTCAGGGAAGTGAAAATAATTGTCCACCCAGATGTTTGCAAATATTTGAATATTTAGAATTGTATGGACATCTGTTTGAATTTTCATGTTCGATATGTTCATTATTATGCAAATGTAAAATCTGACATTTAAGTCACACGAATAATTACTAACTGCCTGCTGATGATTATGTACTTATGGAAGATAAGAGAAGTGATAGAAGATGAAGAAGAAAAGGTTGCCTTGAAGCTTGAATTTTGTATAAAATAAAGAATCTTAAAATTTCTTGAATAGTATAGTACCATCCAGTATTCTTTTAAAATCTTATTTTTAAAGATTTCCTATAGTATAATTGGATTTTTCTTTTGTACAATTCTGCTAATCTTAATACCTGTGTAGATTAATTAACTATCACCACAGTCAGGCTATGGAGCAGTTTCATCACTCCAAAAACTCCCTTGTGCTCCCCCCTCATACTCATGTTACCCACACCTAACTCTTGGCAACCACTAATGTATTCGCAATAGGTTTTTTCCTTTTATTTAAAAAATTTTTTTAAAACGTTTATTCATTTTTGAGAGAAGAGAGAGAGCACGCGTGAGCAGGGGAGGGGCAGAGAGAGAAGGAGACACAGAATCCGAAGCAGGCTCCAGGCTCCGAGGTGTCAGCACAGAGCCTGACGCAAGGCTCAAACTCACGAACCACAAGATCACAACCTGAGCTGAAGTCGGACGCTTAACTGACTGAGCCACCTAGTTGCCTCAGTTTTTTCTTTTTGCAAGTGTCATCTTAATGGAATCATGCAGCATGTAACCTTTATGGACAAGTTTCTTTAACTCAGCATAATACCTTTGTTGTGTGCATCAGTAGTGTGTTTCTTATTATTGTTGAGTACTGTTCCATTGTATGGATGTACCATTGTTTATTACCTACTGAAGTACATTTGGTTATTTTCAGTTTGGGTGACTATGAATAAAGCTAATATAAACATTTGTGTACAGATTTTTGTGTGAACGTAAGTTTTCATTTCTTTAGGGAAAATCCAGGAGTGGGATTATTGGTAAGTGTGTCTATATATGTGTGTATGTATATATACATATATATATAGATAGATATATAGATATATATATCTACAGATATATACATATAGATATATATCTCTATATATCTCTATATAGATATATATCAGTTAAAAAAATTATAAGAACCTGGCCAACTGTTTTCCAGAGTAGCTTTCCAATTTTCCATTCTCACCAGCAAGGTGTGAGTTCCAGTTGCTCTGCATTCTCCCAAAATTTGGTATCTCAACTTTTTTTTTTTTCAAAATTTTATTTAAACTCTAGTTAGTTAACACACAGTACAGTACTGGTTTCAGGAGTAGGATTCAGTGATTCATCACTCACATACAACACCCTATGCTCATCATAATGCCCATCAACCATTTAGCCCACCCACCTCCTTCCATCAACCCTCAGTTTGTTCTCTACCTTTAAGAGTCTCTTATGGTTTGTTTCCCCCTCTCTCTTTCTCCACCTCCCATATATTCATCTGTTTTGTTTCTTACATTCTACATATGAGTGAAATTATATGGTATTTGCCTTTCTCTGACTGATTTATTTTGCTTAGCATAATACGCTCTGGTTGCACCCATGTTGTTGCAAATGGCAAGATTTCCTTCTTTTTGATGGCCGAGTAATATTCCATTGTGCATATGTATGTGTGCGTGTGCGTGTGTGTGTGTGTGTGTGTGTGTGTGTGTGAGAGAGAGAGAGAGAGAGAGAGAGAGAGATGTTTATCCATTCACCAAATTCACCAGTTGATGGACATTTGGGCTCCCTCCATAGTTTGTCTATTGTTGATAATGCTGGTATAAACATTGGGGTGCATGTATCCCTTCAAATCTGTATTTTTGTATCCTTTGGATAAATGCCTAGTAGTGCAATTGACAGATGGTGGTGTAATTCTATTTTTAATTTTTTGAGGAACCTCCATACGTTTTTCCAGAGTGGCTGCACCAGTTTGCATTCCCACTAACAGTGTAAGAGGGTTCCCCTTTCTCTGCATCCTTGCCAACATCTTTTGTTTCTTGTGTTGTTAATTTTAGCCATTCTGAAAGATGTGAGTTGTATCTCATCATGTTTAAATTAATTAATTTAATTAATTAATTTAAATTCAGTGTAGTTTATATATAGTGTAATATTGGTTTCAAGAGTTGAACCCAGTGATTCATAACTTGCATATAACACCCAGTGCTTATGCCAACAAGTGCCCGTCTTAATTCCCATCATCCGTTTAGCCTACTACCTCTCCCCTCCATCCACCCTCAGTTTGTCCTCTGTATTTAAGAGTCTCTTATGGTTTGCCTCCCTTTCTGATTTTATCTTATTTTTCCTTCCATTCCCCTATGTTCATCAATTTTGGTTCTTAAACTCCACATATGAATGAAGTCATGTGATATTCGTCTTTCTCTGAATGACTTATTTCGCTTAGCATAATACCCTCTAGTTCCATCCACATTGTTGCAAATGGCAAGATTTCATTCTTTTTGATAACCAATATTCCATTGTATATATATATATATACCACATCTTTATGCATTCACCAGTTGATGGACATTTAGGCTCTTTGCATAATTTGGCTACTATTGATAGCACTGCTATAAACATCATGTGCCCCTTCAAATCAGCATTTATTTATCCTTTTGTAAAATACCTAGTAGAGCAATTGTTGGGTCATAGGGTAGTTCTATTTTTAATTTTTTGAGGAACCTCCATACTGTTTTCCAGAGTGGCTGCACCAGTTTGCATTCCCACCAGCAGTGCAAAAATCCTCTTTTTCCGCATCCTCGCCAACATCTGTTGTTTCCTGAGTTGTTAATTTTAGCTATTCTGACAGGTGTGAGATAGTATCTCACTGTGGTTTTGATTTGTATTTCTTTGATGATGAGTGATGTTGAGCATCTTTTTATGTGTCTGTTACCCATCTGGATGTCTTCTTCGGAGACGTGTCTATTCATGTCTTCTGCCCATATCTTCACTGGATTGTTTGTGTTTTGGGTATTGAGTTTGACAAGTTCTTTATAGATTTTGATACTAATCCATATCTTCCCCCATTTTGCCTTTAGTTTTGTTGATTGTTTCCTTTGCTGTGCAGAAGCCTTTTATCTTGAAGTCCCATTAGTTCACATTTGTTTTCATTTCCCTTGCCTCTGGAGGCATGTCTAGTAAGAAGTTGCCGAGGCCGTGGTCAAAGAGGTTGCTGCCTATTTTCTCCTCTAGGATTTTGATGGTTTCCTGTCTCACATTTAAGTTTTTCATCCATTTTGAGTTTATTTTTGTGTATCGTGTAAGAAAGTGGTCCAGGTTCATCCTTTTGCATGTCGCTGTCCAATTTTCCGAGCACCATTTGCTGAAGAGACTTGTCTTTTTTTCCATTGGATATTCTTTCCTGCTTTGTCGAAGATTAGTTGGCCATGCATTTGTGGGTCCATTTCTGAGTTCTTTCTTCTGTTCCACTGATATATCTGTCTGTTTTTGTGCCAGTACCGTACTACCTTGATGATTACAGCTTTGAACCAGAGAAGACCCCAAATGGCCAAAGTAATGTTGAAAAAGAAAACCAAAGCTAGAGGCATGACAAGTCTAGACTTCAAGCTGTATTACAAAGGTATCTCAATTTTTCAACAAATATAGCAGTTCTTGTAGGTGTATGTTCAATTTGCATTTCAGTAATGGCTAATAATGTTGAATAGTCTTTCATTATTTATTTGTATATTTGTATATCTGTATATTTTTTTTGTTGAAGTGTATGTTCATGGGTTTTTTTTTTACTCATTTTAAATTGGTTTGATTATTTTCTTTCTGTTGAGTTTTGCAAATTCTTTATATTTTTGAATGGCCTGACAGTGGTGTTAATGTAGACAATAGATGAGGCAAAAAAGGGAGGGAGCAGTAATTGATTATCTACTATACATGGCTTCTTAAACTTTGAAATGTTCTCTGTATATCTGTTAATGTTTTGGATTAAGGCATAATGCTTATTTCTTATCTCTGAAAATCCGCTTGAATAGTGAATAATTGATCTGACTTACTGGTTTCAATAGACTTCAGCTTGTATACTTGATTCTCACACCAATTCAGTCAGGTACTATCACTCACATGTCACACATGAGGAAACTTAAGGGCTCAGAGAAACCGGGACTTGTTCAGGGTCCCTTAGGTAGATGAGCTAGAACTGGAAACCAGCAATATGGTCCCCATTACCTGTCCTTTTGTCATGGTCCTGGAACAGCTTGAAAATGAAATTTATTCCATGATCCAAATGTAATCCATCAGGTCACAGTTTGGGAGAGCAGAAACCTTGTGAGCAGACCATTCATTACCCACTTACACCAAGAGCATGTATATGGTATATATTTTTGGTGATGGTATAAGATTCTTGGGTATTTTTTGGTGGGAAAGTCAAGGCTTGACCTCTAGTGCTCAGCTCTAAAGTCACGTGAGATCCTCGGTCATACTGTAAATACGTGCTAGTTCATAGCTATTTGTTCCTTTACGATTAGAAATTTTCCATAAAGAATTTTTCCATAAGGAAGTGTCAAAGTAAAATTATTTAACTTTTATTAAAATAGATAGAAAATTTTGTATAGATTAGTAAAATTATATGTAAAACTGGTTATAGTTTAAAAATAAAATATAACTGGAACCACAACATAGACTAATAAATTGGAACATTATTTAAGCTTGGATGTGTATTACACAAAATGACTTGAGGAAAATCATATTTTCCAAACCTAGCAGATGTTATTATGCCTCTCAAATCCATTTCCATTTTTTTTTAACTCCTCTGAATACAGCTTTCTCCAACTGGTATTTATGGTCTTTGGAAAGTCATTTAGCTGTTCCCACGGACAGAGATAGTATTACAAACTTTGTATAGTGGTATACAAATAGCTAAGTGGAAGAACTGGGAGATTATCCTCTATGACCAACCTCTAAGTTGGGTTAAACCTCCCTTCATTTACAGACCAAAGAAAAGTACTTTTCCCTGTCCTTCACTGGAAAATTACGGAATTATAGAGGAGTCTTTGCACATGATTAGACCATGAAATTTGAAGGAGTGTTAAACTTACTTGGGTTTAGGAAAGCTTTTCTAGGAATATTGCCCTGGCAGAGGTGAGGTATTTTCATCAGATTTATTAGCCAAGAGAGAAAAGCTTATTTTAATGTTCCCACTGGCCCCATAAGTTATTTCTCTCTATCTGCTGTGGAGGAAAATAATTAAATTATTGATGTTTGTTGGCCCATACGTGCAGCTGCTTTTTCACTTATGTTGTTCATACACCCAATGTAAATATTCCAGACTTCAAGCAAATCAGTGACTCAGGACCAAAGATATATTAGTTTGACTAGCAATGCCAGTGTTTTAATTCCTTCCAAGGAAAGTGGTGTGGACTGATTTTATTTGCTGCCAACATTAACCCCAGTATGATTAAATTCAGAATATTTAAGTATGTATTTCCAGGGTTTGAAAATTCCCCTCACTAGGATTGCTTTAGAAATGTAAACTAATCTTTCTTTAATAACCATCCCTCTGAACAATACTGAAGGGCAATTACACAGGCTCACCTGTCACTTTACTGACCCTGTGTGCAGACTACATGGCATGCCTGGGGGAAATGGGGGGTCAGGGAAAAGAGGTGGAGATCTCTTTACCTGAAGCCATACTCTAAATATGGTCTTTAAAAAACGTTCTCAGGGTGCCTGGGTGGCTCAGTCAGTTGAGCGTCCGACTTCGGCTCAGGTCATGATCTCACAGTTCATGGGTTTGAGCCCCACATCAGGCACTGTGCTGACAGCTCAGAGCCTGGATCCTGCTTTGGATTCTGTATCTCCCCCTCTCTCTACCCCTCCCATGCTCATGCTCTGTCTCTCTCTGTCTGTCAATAATAAATAAACATTAAAAAGAAAACATTTAAAAAATGTTCTCTTTCCATTTCACATTTGTGCTGGGATCTCTTGTTCTGGGGTCAAATCAGTTTTATCTGAGAGTCTGTGTTACACAGACTATGTAAGTTATTATTGACCATTTTGCACCCCTCCCCCCAAAGACTTCTCATGATCTGAACATTGGAGAAAAGTATTTCCAGATTATATTGAAAAATACAAAATGCCTTCTTTTATTTATTTATTTTTTTTAGCCATATGACCTTTTAATTATTTTTTTTCCAATATATGAAATTTATTGTCAAATTGGTTTCCATACAACACCCAGTGCTCATCCCAAAAGGTGCCCTCCTCAATACCCATCACCCCCCCCCCCCCCATCAACCCTCAGTTTGTTCTCAGTTGTTAAGAGTCTCTTCTGCTTTGGCTCTCTCCCACTCTACCCTCTTTTTTTTTTTTCCCTTCCCCTCCCCCATGGGTTTCTGTTAAGTTTCTCAGGATCCACATAAGAGTGAAAACATAGGGTATCTGTCTTTCTCTGTATGGCTTATTTCACTTAGCATCACACTCTCCAGTTCTATCCACGTTGCTACAAAGGGCCATATTTCCTTCTTTCTCATTGCCACGTAGTACTCCATTGTGTATATAAACCACAATTTATCCATTCATCAGTTGATGGACATTTCGGCTCTTTCCATAATTTGGCTATTGTTGAGAGTGCTGCTATGAACATTGGGGTACAAGTGCCCCTATGCATCAGTACTCCTGTATCCCTTGGGTAAATTCCTAGCAGTGCTACTGCTGGGTCATAGGGTAGGTCTATTTTTAATTTTTTGAGGAACCTCCACACTGTTTTCCAGAGTGGCTGCACCAATTTGCATAAAATGCCTTCTTTTAAAAACTATTTCTGTTGGAGTAGATTTAGAAAATGTCATTCTGCAAACATTGGAGAACACCTAACTGGAATATTAATAAGAACATTCTTTGGTGTTCCTTTAACTGACAGAGGACTTACACAGAATCCTTCCACCTGAGATATTAGTGAGAGAAAGAGTACAGAGTGTTGGTTTCTACAGATAACCATTCACTTCACTTTGCTACCTTGACAGACTTTGCAACAGAACTAAGAAGCAGAGAATTCAGTAATTTGAGATCTTTCTCTGAAGAGAGTAAATATAGATTGAACTTTGTATTACGGGAGCTACTGATGCAACGATTTAGGACAAACCCTCTCTCATTCCCTTTTAAATGGCAGCAAAAAGAAAATTTGGGGGGGATATTGCAACATCTTTGAGGGGCTTTGATTTGCGGTGTGAAGTTGGGAGAACACACTAACCTGGGCAAGGGGAAGCTTGATGCTGTGGGGAAGTTATTTTACTTTTTTCTACCTAAGTATATAGTGCAACAGGGCACTTTTAGTGTCCTTCATACAGTGCTTCCTTTTTGAATTTGCTCCAGATCTCTTGTCTTATCACCAAAACTTTTAAGCTAATCAACTCCTTAAACAAGTTTTAGCAAAGTAATAAAATAGTCCAAGGGGGAAAACTCCCCAAACAGTGTGCCTGCTTTAATGAAAACATTTTGGCATTTCAATGATAAAAATGTGCTAATCATATCCTTTTATTAGTTAAAAAGTGCTTTAGGGTTTTCATATTCTTGTAGACAAGAGGGAAAATAGCCCAATGTTGTCATTTTTGAGAACAAGTAAAGAAGCATGGATCACTCAATAATTCTAAAACAAATGCCACATTGTTTAATGTATGTGGGGAACTAGATAATGGAAGAATTAATTACTTGGCAAAACACTTAATGCAATGCATTAAGAGAGGGAAATGGCCTTAGGAAAGGGTCATGTCAATAATATTGTGGGGCAAGGGGTCATGCTGTCTATTTTTGTACAGTGTATCAGAAAATTTACAAGCAAACTGAATTTTTAATTTCTGTCCCTCTCTCACGTCCTACTATAAGTCTACTCAAATGTCTCACAATCTTGGTGTCAAATAAATGCAGTCTCAGTTGACTTGGGGGGGGGCGGTTATTAAATGATTTTTCCATAGAGAGCTCACACACAGCCTCCAGGCCTGGGGTTTACATTATCAAAATGTTTACTTGCTCCATTTGAGCATGAGCGAGTTTAACCAGTTTGAAACAGTTTTGCAGTTGGTTTGGGGTGTCCTTTTTATTCCAATGGATTAAAAACAATGTGTGTGTATGTGTGTAATTTAGTACATGAGTTCTTTCTACTTCTGGACACTCTGTCATTATTGTTATGAACTAAACATTGTGGTAGATAAATGTATAAATAAGTATTAATAATGAATTTAGAATTATATAGGGAGCTTTAGGGTGTAAATGAGGATGTTGCAGACAGACACCTTGTAGAGAATGGATCCCATTTTCCAGTTCCAGTTTGGATTGGTTTGGATTGTGTTCCTAATGAAAACAAACGTCTGAGCCTTGTTAAGCTTGTGTTTAGATTCTGACCCTAGGTTTTGCCTACTTTTCTTGGTGACAGCTCTGCTATAGTCCCTAACATTCGATTTTAGCCCATCATTAGCAATAGTGTGAGCTGGTTATCTCAGCGCTGGGGCAACGTGCTGAGACTCCTGAGATCAGCAAAATTTATAAACATTTGCACAAACATTTCAGATTTCTGACCTGATGTGCCTACCTCATCCTCTTTTCCCAGTTTCCCACAAATGTAAATCTGTCCTCTGCTGGCAAAACAAAACTTACGAGAGCAAGATTTGGTTGCTTTGCTAGGCTTTGAGAAACTTTACAGAGAATAAAAGTTTAATCAGTTTTGTCCAATGAATGGAGAGAAATTCCGGTAATGGAAATGGCAGGTTTCTATAGTTACACATTATGTTTTCTACGTTTAACAAAAGGAGAGCTCTTAAGCAGGAAGGAATATAAATGGTTTTTATTAATATTCATATAATATTACTTCCCACTCACAATAAAACACATTAAAATGCAATCAACTAGTTAGCAAATGAATGCACCTAATGTTAATTCTCCAATCATATTGTTCATATTGGGTTCTCCACTCCAATGTTTCTTTCTTTGCTTGGAGATGTGAAAAAAAAAAAAAAAGCCTGTGTTCAACATTGTGTTGGTGTGCCATTTTCACAGCCTAATACCTTATGGAACATTAGTTCCCGTAAATTATAATTAAATAGTTTTCAAGCTGCCTCTGCAGTGTTATCGTCTATAATTAATATGCAACATAACTTTGGATGAGTAGGATAGTAAATAAGTTTTAATACCCAAACTAGTTTAAAATTGGGGCAAAACTTTCTGTATGTCCCTAAAATCTTAGGTCTTCGGTCACTGGAGGGCTTTGTAAACAATACCGTTATCAACAAATTAGACTCGTTTAGTCTAGAAGGACAGTTCTCAGAGGCAATTTTGACCCCTTTTCCCAGAGTATATGTGACAATTCTAGAGACATTTTTGGTTGTCATAACTTGGTGATGCTATCAGTACCTAGTGACTAGAGGCCGGGGACACCTGCTAAACAACCTTCAGATGCACCATCCATTCTCACCCCCAACAAAGATTATTCAGTCCAAAGGGTCAACAGGACCATAACTGAGAAATCTTCATTTAGGACAGTGTCTCTTCATTTTGTGATACATTGTGCAACTGGGATATGTTAAATGACTTGAATTACTAAGGAGTCCTAGAAGTTAATGCTTTGATTTTGGAGCCAAATAAGATACTGTTGATAGTATATGAATTTTCATTTAGTGTCTTTTTTAGGGAGAAAAATGTAGAACAAAGATGCAAAAAGAAAAAAAAAATCATAGTAAGATTTTTTAGACATTGAGTGATAAAACTTATTTTTTCTTTTTAAAAAAATTTTTTTTAACGTTTATTTATTTTTGAGACAGAGGGAGACAGAGCATGAATGGGGGAGGGCCAGAGAGAGAGGGAGACACAGAATCCCAAGCAGGCTCCAGGCTCTGAGCTGTCAGCACAGAGCCCGAAGCGGGGCTGGAACTCACAGAGCGCGAGATCATGACCTGAGCCGAAGTTGGATGCTTAACCGACTGAGCCACCCAGGCGCCCCTAAAACTTATTTTCAAGTGTAAATTTTCCCAAGGTTCTTTGGGTCAGCTTGAGTAGATATCTAAGGAGAAGAAAATGTCAGACAACTTTTCAAGGTTCTGTTAAAGAGATATAATGGAGAGAAAATGTGTTACAACACTGTTTCTTGGAATAGGAATAGTCAAGACTGAAAAAGTTATTTGATTAAATCTTATTCATCTTCAGAGTATTACAGATTTCTCCTCCTTCCCCAGATAAAATTAATGGATTTTTTAAAACCCCCAGAGCTCTTAAAAAGCAAAGTATTTTAAAATTGTTCTACTTAACCATATCAGTATGTACTTTTGAATTTTTTTAAATTGTGCTTTTAAACAACCCCTGTGAAGTCTGAGAGAAATGCTACTCAGATACAGAATATTAAAACTCAATTAACTCACAAACGAAGCTAATTCAGTAGAATATATGCTGCATGGAGACAGGGACCTGGGCTGTCATGAAATTAGCTCTGGACCCAACACCTGGAAGAATCCATTGTACAACATTCAGGAAATATTAGTGAAATCCAGACACACAGACCAGTTTTCCTGGACTGTGGGCTCTCCGATAAATGGGCCTGTGTTGAGGCAAGTGAAACATTCATTCAGAAGAGGCTACTTCGAATAAGAAGTAGCATTAAAGAGTCTACAAATTTTGCTAAATATTCAAAAAGCCTAGAATAAGCAAGTCTAGAATAGTGACTTTTCCGAGCCCCCAATTTAAGTGCACGTGGGCCATATTGCTGTTGAGACCACCTTCTCTTGCTTTCTTAACCCGGAAATGTTGTATGGGTTATAGGCCATAGACATTAGCACAATGACAGTGAACTGCATGGCTTATACTACCTTTGCCATAACACTCCCCATCCTGTGTGCATAGAGTGATGACTGCCGCCAAAACGAAGTCTCACCCAAACTAGAAATTCTCCAGTTTCTTCAAGGGTATTTTATGCATTTTAAAATGTATTCCTTTGACTCTTCAAAACATTTATTTATGTCTTTACTTTTGAAGTGCGTTTAACTAATTTTATTTTTCCACTTGCATAAATTGTGATTCAAAGTAAACTAGGAACAGTTAGAACTTACTTGAAGATACTTTACCTAAAATGAGTTGAATGGACAATATTTTTACTCCCAAAGTTAGAGCTTAGGCCTGTGCGTTGATGTCTCCCACTTCATAAATCCAGCCCAGCCTCTCCAGCAGCTCTGATTCTACATCTCTAACTTATTACTGGAAAACTCTGTTTGGGTCTCCATTGGGCTCCGGCTACATTTGCTTTAAAGTAAACTCCCTGTTTTCTCCTCTCCCAAACCTGATTTTCTGCATTTATTTTTCACCTAAGCAAATTTATTTTCCTAGCTTCTTTCAATGAAAAAGCCCCAAATCATAATTCAGTATTTGCCCACTATTCAATCTTGTTTCTCAGCAAATTACAATTTTGGTCATTAATTTAAATAGATTAATTTTTTCATAATTCATGCTTATGTTCTATTGTTGATTACTCATGTTGCATGGTTAACAATTTGGCATTTAAAATAAAATTAGGAAAGGGTGCCTGGTTGGCTCAGTCATTTAAATGTCCACCTTTGGCTCAGGTCGTGATCTCACGGTTTGTGGGTTTGAGCCCCGTGTCAGTCTCTGTGCTGACAGCTCAGAGCCTGGAGTCTGCTTCAGATTCTGTCTCCCTCTGTCTCTGCCCCTCCCCAACTCGTGCTTTGTCTCTCTGAAAACTAAACATTAAAAAATTTTTTAAATAAAATAAAACTAGGAAAACATTGATTATCAGTAAAAAGATCCCTTGAATCTTCATGATTGGTCTATGAATCTTTATTTGCTGATATGAGGAAGGTTATATGAAAGTTAAAATTCTGTGAAGCTATTTTCAATTGAAAATCAATGATGACAAAACATGCAATAATAATACTTGACATCGATCCAGGATAGTTTCTCATTAATTTTTGAAGTACAATACACTCTGAGAATAATGGAGAAAAAATTAGTTTAATCCACTTTACAGATTTGGAAAAGCAGATCTGTAAAGACTGTGCTTTACTAAATTCATATAATGCATTGAGAGGAAGAACTGGGATTCAGTTCATTTTTATAGATTTCCAATTCAGTATTTCTTTTACTAAATCCTATTGTTTCCTGTCTTTGAAAAATTGTAATTAGTAGGAATTTAGGATTAATTAAAAAAATTAGTTCTTTGAGTGTACCTTGCTCCTTCATATCTCAAAGCATGTGACATTTTCCTGTTTGGAATGTTTTGTTTTCTCCCAACCTCATTTTCCTTTAGCTAATTGACTGCCTTCATTCTCAGATCCCAATTGCAGCATCTTTTCTTCAGGGAAGGCTTCACTTACATTCTGTATTAATTCAGTTGCTATATATATATATATATATATATATATATATATATGTATTTTTTTTTTCAAAACATGTCCCAGTGTTCTGTTTTTCTTTTAGGTTGTGTGTGTGATTATTTGCTTAATGACTTTGTTTTCCCCCCCACCCCCACCCCCACCCCCACCCCCCAACTCTCCTCTGAGCAGTATAAGGGCAGGGCTTGAGTTGATTTTGTTTATCACTGTATCTGCAGGGGAAAGGATGATTGGTATGTAACAAAATATATTAAATTCCTAAAGGAGTATGATAATTGAATAAAGTAAGGGGATGTACTAAAGGAAATTGTATTTAAATTGTAGAAGAGAAAAAAATAAAAATAAAGAAGTGAAAAACACAAAGAGTATTTGTTACGGGTGGAATTAGCTCCTAGAAGTCCTGAGACTAAAGAGGAATTTCATAAACCAAAATTTTTTAAACCTAGAGGTGGTTCTAAAAACTGTTTTCTGTTATTTACTTATATTACTCAATAACAATAGATGTTAGAGTATGCTTATCATAAGTTCTATGATTGTGTACTTGCCTAAGGATTGTGATCACTAATTGCTAAATTAATGGGTGTCTCTGGGCTGCAGGGCACTAAATGAGGCATTTTATGGAAACTAGAGAAGACACTGTTCTTATCATTAAGTTGCTCTCTGTGACTGTATTTTATGGTTGAAATATTTTGTTAAACATCTGCTTCTCTGGGAGTGGACACCATCTGCTAGAAAAGAGGGGAGCAGAGAGCGTCAAGAATGGATTTTTAAAAAGTGTTGATGAACTATATTTACCACTACTATGTAGTTTCTGTGTTTAATGTTTGATTTCTATCAGTGCAATTCTCTTCAAGAAATTTAATTTCATTTCCCAGTTGACCTGAGTGGAATTTTTCAACAAGTGTTTATTGTGTGTTTTATTCTGTGCCAGGCACTGTACTAGGTCATGGTGATAGACAGATAAAAGACACATCCCTTGCCTTCAGGGATCTTACAGACTACAAGAGACAGAAGAATGCACCATGGCTGTGTCATAGTGTTTGAGACATGGGTGTGTGTGGATATTATTAGGGCACAGATAAGAGGCCTGGGCCCACAGTGATTCTAGTTAGGCTTCCTGAAGGAAGTTTATCCTGAAGGAACTTCCTGAAGGAAGTTTATTCGTGAATAAACAGCAGGAGGTTACCACATGAAGAAGAAGGATATCAGAAGGACCAGTTTAGAAAGAGGGAAAGTATAGGCAAAGGGACAGAAGAATGAAAGATTTATCCACGTCTGTGGAGGGGAGTGCAGAAATGTCATTTTAGAGGTAGCAGGGACCTTACAAAGCATCCTGAATATCTTGGTAGGGTGGTTGAATTTCATTCTGGAGGTGGTGAGAATCCTTTTAGGAATTTTAAGGAGAGGGTGGAGGAAAGATCTGTCGTAACACTTCATGACTGATTAGGTAGTTTGATAAGATTCAGGAAGGAATATAGAATAATTCTTTCGATTCTGATTTGGGCCAGATAGAGAATACAGAAGAAGTGAGTCTGACAGGTAGGTAATTAGTTGGCTTTTCTCATTAAATTAAATCTGTAGCGTATTCAAGTGGCATTGTGAAATAAGTAGTTGGATTAAAGGATTTGGATACCAGAAGAGTATTTGGGGCAACAAACAGACAGATATTTACAAGTAGATTATTATATAGGTGGTAGTTGCAAACAGGTGTGGATGAGATGTTCTTAGAAAGCATACACAGGGAGAAGAGAAATTGTGTTGTAAATATTTTGGTTTAGCGTTCATTCATCTTACTCCTTAAAGAGTACTCCGTGTTTCCTTTGGGTTGTTACTTCTGTCTAACTTTTACTGCAAGTGGTTGGGGCTGGTCCCGTGTCCAGCTCTAGGGGTAGCTATGTAACTAGGAATAAGTCATCTGGCTTAATCCATTCTTTTGGCCTCAGTGTTTGGTTCACTAGTGGGAATGTGACTGAAATAGGCTATTAGCAGCCAGAAACAGGACTTATGTTGGAACTATTGTAGGGAGGAAATCTCTCTTTTCTTCTGGACTTGAATTTGGAGGATGTTAGCTAGGAACTATTGGAGGCCACCTGAATAGCCTGAGTGTAAAACCAACAAACACCAAAGAAGCCAGAGCCAAGAGATGGAGAGAAATAGTCATGACAAAAATCTTCCCATCTAGCTCTGCTTAAAAAGTTTTTAATACTGCTCCATTAGAAAAACAACAAAAGCAACAACAACAACAAAAAAACAAAAACTGCAGCATTGTTAATGTGAGTTGCAAGATGGTGCATGAGCTTCCCCTAGCTGTCTCTTCAGCCTCATCTTTCCCTCATTCCCTCGGAATGTACCATGTTCCTTTCCATATAGGACCTTTGTGTATGCTGTTTCTATCTTTAGAGGTTTACCTTTTGCTCATTGTCTAGTAAATATTGACTATTTCTGGGAACTGAGAACCACCGCCTTAGGAAAGAAAGCCTTTCCTGGTCACCACATGCCCAGTTGAGGTTATGTTGCTTTGTTATAGATCAGGAGTTGGTAAACGTTTTTCTGTAAAAGGCCAGATGGTAAGTATTTTAGGCTCTACATGCCATGTGGTCTCTATCATAACTGCTCAACTTTGTTGCTGTGAAAGCAGCCATAGACAATATCTAAATGAAGAGATATGGCTGTGTTTCAATAAAACTTCACTTACACATACAGTCAGTGGGCCATATTTAGCTCACAGGCAATAGTTGCTGGAGTCCTTTTATAGACCTTTATTTCCTTCAGAGCTCTAATCTGAGTTTGTAATCATATATTCATGGTAATTATTTGATTAATGTTTGTGTCTACCACCAGATACTCAGCTCCGTGACATCAGGACCATGTGTTTTTGCTCATCACCATATTTCCAGTGTCTAGCATAGTGTCTGGTACACAGCAGAGTTTTATGAATGTTGTAGTTATATGTTTACAACATAAATAGAGAAGGAGCCCATAAAGAAGATTGAGAACAAATGAGCTGAGAAGTAGTTGTAACATAAGGATGAAATGGAATCCTGACATTTTTAAAGAGAAAGTTTAGACAAGGAGTGTTTCGTTAACAGCACCAAATGCTAGTCAACTGAACAAGAATGGAAAAATTCTCATTTGGCGACTGAAGAGATATGGATTGGCTTGGAGGGAATGGCTGCATCAGAGTAGAGGGGGTTAGCATTTGGGGGTGGTGAGTAGTAGGTAGGAGCGGTCAGAAATTAGATTACTTTTGAAGAAAAGGTGGGGAATGTGGACAACTATTATACGAGGTAGCGGGAGTTATAGTTAGAGGGGATAATAGGAAGTTACTTATATTAAAACAAAGTTTCTAGAATAAAACAGAAGACAGTACCTTCTTGACATTGCAGTATACAAAAATGTCTTGAGTAGAACACACACAAAAAAACCCCCACTAATCATGAAGGAAAAATACGAGAAATTGGACTCCGTTAAAACGAAGCACTTCTGTTAAATAGGACACTATTTAAAGTACTTAAAGGCAAGCCACAAGGTAGAAGATATTCTATATATGTATAATATAGTATATTAGCTATGTATGTGTATATTTACATATTTTATCATAAATTATATAAACATATATGAGAATTTATATGTAAAGTATAATTATATGTTACATTTATAGATATTATGTGTACATATTATATATATGTATATTACATTTATAAGAGATAGAAGGAGAGAGAGAGGGAGAGAGCAGGAGGTAGAGATGGGAGGGGGAGAATAACATATCCATAGCATTATAAAGAGAAACTGGAAACACCCCATATAGAAACATGGGCAAAACACTTGAACAGATCCCTCACATATAAATGGTCAATAAACATGGGAAAAGGTGGTCAGTGTCATTACTCTTCAGATAAATGTAAATTAAAACCACATTAGATATCTCTTCACCTTTGCCAGAATGATTATCACCACCCCCACAAAATTGAAAATACCAAGTTTTGGATAGGATGTAGAACACCTGAAACTCTCATATATTGCTGCTGGGAGAGTAAATTGATCCATCTACTTTAGAGAACTGTTTGAAAGTATCTGATAATGCTGAATATATTCTGTGATATAGAAATGCCATACTCTGTTGGGTATATATACCCAACAGAAATGTATATATATTTTCATCTAAGAATGTTCATGTTAGTCCTATTTTACAATCCATATTTAATAACAGATGTACATTGGAAACAAATCAAATCTCTATCAACCATGGAATAAATTGTAGTTTATTCATACAATAGGATACTCTATGGTAATGAGAATGAATGGACAAAACCACATGCATGCAACAACATGGGTATATTTTACAAACAGTACTGATCCAAGAAGCCAGATATAAGAAAGAATATATGGAAAATTATATTTAGAGAAAATTTTCAAACAGAAAAAATTAACCAGTGGTTTTGGAAGTCAGAATAGTGGTTACCTTTGGCAGAGGGAATGCCTGGCAGGGGGGCTATGGAGACTTCTAGGGTGCAGGTAACATCCTACTTGTTGATTTAGATGGCATTTACCCAGGAAAACTTCTCTCTTAGGATTTGTGCACTTTTCTCTATGTATATCTTCTTTAAGTAAACATTTTTCTTTTCTTTTTTTTTATAGAGAGACTGTGAGCATGAATGGGGGAGGGGCAGAGGGAGAGAGAATCCTAAACAGGCTCCAAGCCCAGTGTGGAGCCTGACACAGGGCTTGATCTCATGAATGAGATCATGACCTGAGCTGAAATCAAGAGGCAGATGCTTAACTGACTGAGCCACCCAGGTGCTGCCCTAAATAAGTTTATTAAACAAATGAAAACTTTTGAGTTGTTTGCCCCCATTTGTATATTGAGTGGAAAGGGGTGGTAGAAGGGAAAAAGAGGAGGAGTTTGATGGGATGCTGCCCTGAAGAAGTGAGTGGGAACAGGTCAGGGCACAGGTGAGAAGGACAACCTACCTCCCCAAGGATGGAAGGGAAGGTGATACGCATTTTTACAAAAGGCTGGAGGATGTTTTCAATCAGGAAGGAAAGTCTCTCCTTTTCTTAAAGTCTTTAAAACCCTAAACTTTCCTTATTTATGTCTCTCCACCCCTCCCCCACCATTTTGGGTAGTTCCAATTTGTGTGAGGATTGCAAAAAATTGCCTTGATTTGGAATTCTTAGAAGTGTTGAGGCTGGTTTTGAAAGGGTCTTCTTGGGGCGCCTGGGTAGCTCAGTTGGTTAAGTGTCTAACTTCAGCTCAGGTCATGATCTCACAGCTCGTGGGTTTGAGCCCCACATTGGGCTCTGTACAGACAGCTCAGAGCCTGGAGCTGCTTCAGGTTCTGTGTCTGTCTCTTTCTGTCTCTGCCCCTCCCCTGCTTGCACTCTGTCTCTCTCAAAAATAAACATTTTGAAAATGTCTCCTTAAGGTTTTCTTCTTGGTTAGGCTACTCTTATGTTGATTAGTAACTAAGACAGATTATGTTTTTTCTTTTTTCTCTGTGATTGTGAGAATAAAGATTTGATTGGGACCTCTGCTATAGACACAATAGAATTAAGTACAGAATAAAAATATCCTCTGCATGGAATTAAAAGATAATAAGGTCCTAATGCATACTAAAAGCAATTTATTATGTTCTAACAACTTGATTATCTCCTTTGGAGAGAGTGAGCATTCCTGCCTACTTCATTCCCATCACTGCCCAGACTTGCCTGGAATGAGTTTCCACCTCACGGTCTCAACTGACTTATCCTCAAAATTGCTTCAGTTTTCCATTTAACTGAAGTTATAGGGGCTTTATCTTTCAGGACTGGTCCAAATTAGGCTTTCTTTCAATGACTGTACTATATGGTGTACAGAAAATTAAAGGACAAATTTGCAGAGGAAATGAAGGTAACTCCTTGGGAATTGGAGCTCTATAAGCATTGAGATTTCTGAAAATTTTTTGATCGGCATAGTAGTTCTGCATTGGACCATCCTGGCATTGTAATCTCTTCTTTAAGGGCTTTGTAGATAATCTTACTTTCTGATCGGTTCTCTCTTGACTAGTGTAGAGTAGGTTGTGTATGTGATTTCACAGAGCCTTAGAGATAAAGTCACTGAGATTAAATTGTGGGAAGAAAAAGTAGTATCTTAACATATCCTGTTTGCCCTGGCTCCTAGATTTGTTCAGTAATGACACAAATCATCTTTATATTACTTTTTTCTCTCATCAAGGGAACCTAAATTTTTCTTTTCTCCTTTGTAAAAAAACATGTAACCAGACCTACCTAGCCACATGTACACGAAACAAATTCTGTCCAACTTTTGAGATCCAATTTAAGTTTCATATGTACGTGAATGTTTTCAACATTACTGCAATCCTTAACTACCTTCTTTGTGAACATATAAAATGCACATAGTCCCTACCATGCAATTCATTGTTTAGCAGTGTAACTGGTTTATTGCAGGTACCTGTCTGATATTTCCAACTAGATGAAATTTCTCTGAAGATAAGAATTGTACACACTGCTTCTAATTTGTGAACAGGTGTTCAGTAAATGATTTCTATTTTTTATGACATCTTAAAAATAAATACAAGAACCTATTATTAAGAAACAAACATCCCGGGGCGCCTGGGTGGCGCAGTCGGTTAAGCATCCGACTTCAGCCAGGTCACGATCTCGCGGTCCGGGAGTTCGAGCCCCGCGTCAGGCTCTGGGCTGATGGCTCAGAGCCTGGAGCCTGTTTCCGATTCTGTGTCTCCCTCTCTCTCTGCCCCTCCCCCGTTCATGCTCTGTCTCTCTCTGTCCGAAAAATAAATAAACGTTGAAAAAAAAATTTAAAAAAGAAACAAACATCCCAAGTCAATTTCATAAAGTTTCAGAATTAGATATTTTTACAATAAGTCATTCCTTATTTGGAGTCCATAAGAAAAAAGGGAGGATAAACCAGAGATGAAATGCAAACTTCAATTTCAGTCAGGATGATGAAATAGAGAGTAGAGAGAATTAGGAGGAGCTTGGCCGTTTAGGTATGGAAATAATTTTTTCCTCTGTTATTTGGAACATAGCCACACACATCTGCTTATGTGCCAGAATTTGGGTTTGCACCTTTGGTGTGATGGAACTAATTTTACTAAAAATAACTTGAGCCAATGATTTTATAGCTTTAAAACCAAGTATTACTTTTATGGAGTTTTAGCCATTTCCTTTTTTTCCTTCTCTTTTCTGTTTTCAAAATGTTAGGACTGAGGAAACAATGGCAACTAACCATCAGTGGAAGCTGTTTGTTATAATGACAAGTCATGGTTGCCATGAAGAAAATAATAAGGCGTGGCACACAAAACGTCAACACCAAAGTACAGATTCTTTTCAGCTTTTCTAGGCACCCGGTTTCATTTTTTTTTTAATTTGTGCTTTAGTGTGTATACAACTTGATTTTTACTTTTATTTTTGGTTTTGATTTTCTTAATGAGATCCTATGGATGGTTCAGGGTGCACTTAGTAAAATACACATATTTGATAATTACCGGTGGGATCAATCAGTTCCATGACCACAAAATGCAACTATTATCCCAGCCTGCCCTCACAGAGATGTCAGACCAGGGCTGCAAGAAGTGTCAGAAGGACAGATGGCAGCTGAAGGTCTCCAGGTGGAAGAGAGGAATTGATTCTGGGGTCGTGGAATGTCAGAGAGCCTATGATGGCAGAGCTTGTCAGCAGCAGGCAGAAGTGACTGTATTATGACTCACCAGGAATACTGAGATATTGTGCCTGGATCCCCAAGCCTCATTCCCCTACAGTTTCTCTCCATCATGTTCTCATTCAGTCTTATTCCACACCCCAGTTGGCCAAGAATTTTCTATTTTTAATCACTTCTTATCTTCTTTTCAAAATTCCCTTTTGTCTCTGAGTTTCAATCCCAGCTAGTCCCTTCTCGGCTTTAGCTTTGCCCAGGTTATTAAATATATTTGCGGTATAGTTGTCACTTTCTTCCCTAATTCCTACAGAACTGGATCTCATTTTCTTGTCATTTCTCAAGGGCCCCGAGAGTCACTATAGAAATTTAAAAATACGATTCATCTTATTTTTACAAAGGGTTTTCTACTTCTTGACCGAATTGTACCTTTGACACTACTTCCTTCAAAATCCAAAGTGCCCTGAAACCACAAAGTAACTCAGTAGATTGAGTGCTGTAGGTTCAGCAGTAGCATTAGTAAGTACTTCCTGCTGTGTGTGTAGAGAGCAGAGAGGGGCTTACAATAAGCCCTGGAGAGAGGTGTAATATGGGTTACATGAGTATAAAGTGGAATTGCATCTGGGAACGTGGCAAGGTCGGAGGACTGAAGGGGTGAAAGGACTTCAGATGCCTAATTCTTTGGCTGTGAGAGAGGGAAGATTAAAATGAAGGGGGGGGGGTTAATGACATTGAGGGGTGGATTGATTTCCTCTCTAGTTTGCCTGTAGATCTGATAAGAGATTATGGTGACAGAATCAAGCAGTCAATCGATCAATCAATCAATCAGCAAGCCTGATTAACAGTGCACAAAGACAGCATAGCTTTAGAAAGTGGCTGCCGTAAGTTTCGGTGCAACTGCCCAGGCAGTTATTAAGAAGTCGAGGACAGTTCAATGTCCAGGGGACCAATTGCATCATATTCATTTCTAGTAAATAAAACGGTATATTCTCTTTTTGTTTAATTTCACATTTACTGAGCACTTAGAATGGGCTAGGCCTGTGTCATATGCTGAGGATAGTGTAGTGAGAGAAAGGAAGAAAGGGAGAAATGATAATATAAAGAAATAAACAGTGAGGGACCAAGGAAGGAAGAGAGGTAAGATAGGAAGAAGGAGGAAGAGAGAAAGAGAGTAGTTCCTGTCCTCAGGGGATATAGTCTCTCATGAAATTTGTTGTTACTATCTTGAGCTGTATTAATAAAGTATTCATAAGATAGAATGAAGTCACAATACAAGTGAATATTATTGATTGTTCTAACTGGATGGTCCAGAAGGTCTCACTTTTTTCCAAATTGTGTATGCTGGCCCTGAAATAGCTGAGTGATTGCTTCAGCTAGCTTCTTTATCTTTTGTGTAAAGAACCAGGCATGATACCATTATTTATAAATGGCCCTCATGGTGACAGCTCTAGTGTTTATTTTTTTCAACATTATCAGGCATCTGATGCATAGTTTCTCTGCACTACAAATTTTGGTCAGATGGTCAAGTGGATATGAAAAAAACAGTTCAGTGGCATCTATCATTTTCATGTGTTCATGATTTGAGGTAAGCCTGGGACAGAGACAAAGCCCATAGTTAAATATAAAAAAGATTGCTTGATGATAGTGAAGTTATGCGATGCCAAGTAGGAGCATCTCTGTTTTTCAGAAATTGATAATTAAAACCCACAACTGAGAACAAAAGACTACTCTACGTTTTAATGTAGAGGACCCAACATCCATTGGGCTGACCATGGCCCTACAGGGATGGCTAAGAGGTGCCTTTTCATCAGAGGTGGGTTGTCTCCACCTGGCTCCCCCCAACTCAGTTCATGTAGGAGAAAGACTGGAAGTGAGCTGCTTATGCCCTCTGCGGGGAGTGTGTTCTTCCTGAAGGGAAGCTTCCCCTTTCTTCTCTGTCTTGTGGGGAGATGAGAGGGTTACTCAACTGGTTGATTTCTCCTATGGCAAGGGAAAGGGCTAAGAGAATCACAGAGTTTGGGCACATCTGCTAGAGCAGAAGTGACGTCTAGTATCCTGTGAGATCTCTGCCAAGCAATTAAGCTTGCTGATCTGCTCTGATGATGCTGAATCAGGCAGAGAGCTCCGAGGAGAGTTGGCATGGTGGTACAGCTCCTTAAGTTCCAAGTCCTTGGAGTTAGGGGGAATGTACTTAATCTGTGCCACTAGGCTTCAGAGTTGAGTGCTATGGTGGATGTGTGAGATTGGATTGCAAGTTTGCTGGGGATTGCTACAGCATGGAGCAGATGCTTATATGCAGAATAATGCTACTTGATGCAAGTACTTGGGGGTGCTTAAAAGAAGAAAAGAGGGCCAAGTTTGCCACAGGCAACACAACCTTCTTCCTCCTTCCTATAACAGTATCAAAGATAACCCAAATGAAAGTGTCAGGGACCAGAGACTAGAGATAGTGCTGGTATAAGAATGTTCTTACCTGTTATATATTTAAAGAATTTTCTCAAATTGTGAGGTTAAATGTTGTAAATGAGCAGAAGAGTCTTAAAAATGAAAATGGGACTGCTTTAGTACATGCTAAAATTCTTAAAAAAAAGAGAGTAATATGTACTAATGCAATTCACTGTCCAGAAGAAATGGGAACTTAATACAGCATGTTGGTTACAGTTATTGATGAAAATAAAATTTTTATATTTATACCTCATGACTCGATATTGCTCAGTTTCAAGAATTACACTTCTGCTCAGTGAGCCCTGCAGGAGGTGGATAGCCCCAACAGCTGGTGATACTTGGAATCTTTCATCCTTAACTATGAGCTTTAATGATGAACTCTGGGAAAATAGGATATATTTCACTAAGAATTACACACCATCCACACCATCCTGTTACACTAAAAATATACTAGATAAAACCACGAAGGACAAACATTCTATTTAACAGTGACACATTGAGTTTTCTCTTTGTTACTAGGAATAAGAAAAGATGTCGCTAATCAAAACTTCTTTTCAAGCAGTTTATTGAAGGCATTAGGCAGCAAGAAGAAAAGATACAAAAGATACAAGTGTTGAAAAGGAAGATATAAAATTGTCAGTATTCGCAGATGACAATCCCCCCCCCATCGATACATAAATTGCTACAGTAAGAGATTAGCAAGTTTCCTGAATACCAATTAATGTTAAAAAATGGACTGACTTTGTATATATTAGGAGTATAAAATTAGAGAATGATACCATTTAAATGGTTAAGAATATCAGATAAGAATTCTAGACTCTTATAGAATTATGGTGACTACCTAAATCTGAATTTCTCCATGTATCCTCTAAAAATATTAAGATTAATAACGAGAGAAAAATGTATCTATAATTCACACCTACGGATCTCCTAACTAGGAGATAGAGAGTACTTCAAACTTACTTGAACTTGTAAGTGGGAAAACAGATATCTAAAATCATTAGAGTCATCTCTGGACCCCATTCCAGGTGAGAGTCAGGTAGAGACTCTACAGAAATAGGAGAGGGAAACAGGTACTAGCAGGAGTGAAACACAGACTACATCACCCCCCTAAACAAAGATTTCCACACTGAGAATGGAAGTATTTAGAATCCGTGGGAACTGAGATGTAGGGGAGTATTGACTACTAAGGAATCAAAAGAAAGAGGCTTGAAAATTTATACAACCAGAGGCCACCAACTTGAGAAGACACCAATTCTGGGGGACCAGGAAGCAATTTAGAAAGGAGGGAAGTTTTCTTTGAAGGCTGATTGGTGAAGGGAAATAAAGGAGCAAGAAGATCTAAAATTTAAGTGCATTAAATAAAAGAGTATTAATGAGTCACAAGAAATATCAACCATCCCCAGAAGGTACACCTATTGAAGAAACTCAACTTTTCTATACCAATAAGAGAGCATGACCTTGAACTAAGACACCATTGATTTATCCAACACCTTAACCTCAAACTCTTCCCATGGAGAAACATTTGTTATTTATGGTTCAGAAAAACCCAAAACATTTAAAATTGAACAGCAAATGTCAGGTAACATCCACACAAAGCTACTTTAAGAGGGAAATTAGAAGTGAAAAGCAAAGTTTTTCACATGGTAAAAGCATTTGTTACCTCCCTCACCATGAGGAAAACAACTATGCAGCAGAGGACAACTGAAATGTGTCTTTGGATTCATTAAATATCACTAAACAAGTATTTTCACACATGAAAGAGAACTTTGAATCAGAAATTCAAAACAAACTTAGAATGGAAATGAACAGCAACAAAAACAGAAAAGAAAAAAGAGGAACATGTGAGACAAATGTTAATCAAATAAACTTGGGGAAGAAAGAAAAAAATTGAAAAATTATTTCAGAAGTGAAGATGAAGACGAAATTACAACTTACTCAAGAGAGAATATATGGATGGACTGGAAACATGGAGGAAAGACATGGAAATAGGCAAGAGCAGGAAGACCAAATAAAAATGGTAAATGGATGGGAAAGGATTAGATGTAGAAGGCAAAGAGAATCCAATACTTGTGACTGTAGTCTCTAAGGGAATAAAAGGAAAATAATAGAAGAAAACTAATATTTGAAACTATAAATCAATAAAAAAATTATGGAAATTTAAAAATATACTTACATGTACGTATTGGAAGGGACTACTGGGTACCTGGAAAATTGACCATACATTGTCACCTCTGAGACTTATCCTAGTAAAACTATTAGACTTAAGGAAAATTCTTGAAAAATAGGCCAAAAGATCAAGTCATTCACAAAACAGAGAAAATCAGGCTGGCCTTAAATTTTTGACAGCTATACAGTAGAAAGCAACAGTGGAACAGCATTGTCACAAAACTCAAGGAAAGGAAATATAATCTAAGGACTTGATATTTATTGAAGTTCTTCAACAATTAATGCTATAGAAAAATAATTCTAAGCATGGAACTTAAAGACCTTTCTGTGGAACCTACTGAAGATACGCTTCATTAAACCAAGAGATGACTGGGGAATAACTCAGTAAAAGGAATGAGGTTGAGTATTTAATATACTTAGTTGTAGATCTAAGACCAAAACAAAGATGGTGGGGGTTGGGAGGCACTGTGTGAAGGTTACATGTTCTCAGAAAATTGAAAAAATACAACTAAAACAAAAAGAAGTATAAGTGAGAAAGAGGAAAATAGAATAAGCTCACTAATCACCACATAAGTAAAAGAGGAATTAAAGCTATAGTAGAATGTTAAGTAAGGGAAAGGAGGTCTAGGAACATGATAAAAGATCTAGGCATAAAGGTCACCATTAGAATTATAACATTTTCTAAATGCAAAAATAAATGCATAAGAGGGCACAGGAAATGCATAAGACAGCATTAAATATAATATAAAAATAAAAAAATATAATATAAAACACATGAGGTAGAGACTAAACATTTCACTTATATCATTAAATAACTGGGCTAAATTCAATTAAAAGGAGTTAAAAGGAAGGGATTTTTATATTAGTTCAGAAAGAATATCTAAATTTGTGCATGACAGATATGCTGTCTACAGCATGAAATATTGGGCAGCTTTAAGAATAATGTGGAAAATTCCTGTGCATTGATCTGGAGTGAATTCCAAGGTAACTTAAGTTAAAAAAAAGTGCAAACATTTAAGAGTGTGTATGATATGCTACTTTATAATTTTCGGGTATTTTCCTCTCACCCCCAAATTAGTCCATTAAATTATTTACTAATGAATCACTAATTGCTTAAAGATGATGACCAGAGAAATTTAAATGTAAATATTTAAGGGCATTGAAACTTGAATATCAATTAAAAATGTCATCTTTAAAAAGGCTATAAATTAATGAGAATGTAGTATTCAATCTACAAAAATGTACTTAGACACAACTGTTTTGAAGAACACGTGCACTACATGGGAGATACCTGTATCTGAGTTGGGCAGACATTGTTTCTTAGGTAAATTTGTTAATAAGCAAAGGGTTATTACATCTACTGGTCAAGCCGTTTTTTTTAAAAAACACTGTCCTTCTTTGGGACATCTAGGGGGCTCAGTCAGTTAAGTGTCAAACGCTTGATTTGGACTCAGCTCATGATCTCATGATTCATGGGATCGACCCCCGCGTTGGACTCTTGTGCTGACAGAGTGGAGCCTGCTTCAGATTCCCTCTCTCCCTTTCTCTTTGCCCTTCCCCTCCCTATGCACCTGCTCACCCATTCTCTGTCTGTCTCTCAAAACAAATATTAAAAACAAAACAACACTGTTGTTCTTTGGGGTGTGTGAATGGCTCAGTTGGTAGAGTGTGCAGCTCTTGATCCCAGAGTCATGGATTCAAGTCCCACATTGGGCATGGAACCTACTTTAAAAAAAAAAAAGTGAATAAAAAATGCTATCCTTCTTGAATAGCAGATGAACATATCTGTGGCAGATACAATAGGCTGCATTGTTCAATCTCTATTCCAATTCTTTCTAGTATTCTTTTCTGTAGTACATGTGTTGTTGAGCTAAAAACATCATTTCTCAGATGTCATTGTGGCTCAGATTCTGTGTATGATTTAGGTTCTACTAGGCAGATGCACACACGGAATTGTGAATTTGGAACTGAATTAACTGGAGAGAGGCAGTGGTGTGCAGGGATCCTTTGCTGATAGGCTCCAACGTGAGTAGCATGGCATCAGAGTCAGCGGTTTTGTCACTAGCTTCTGGACATCAAGATTGTGACCGAGGTTGTGTGATGCTGGAACCAGCAGTTGGCACAATTACTTCAAAACTCTGCCGCATCCCGGCAATAGCAGAGATCGCTTTTTCCCTTTTGGGCCAATTCTGGGGTTTTCTGGGAGTCAACCTTGGAGCATAAGATCACTTAATGCTTTATAAAATGACTTTATTCTTAGATATTTCCTTTTTTCCTGATACTGAATTTTAAATGATAAAATATTCTAGGGAAACTACCTTAAAAATATGATGTATATTCTTTTGAAGTTCCCAACGCATAGAATTCTGTATAGAACACCCTGAACTATTAAACTCACCACCAGCTAGCAGCCTTCCGTGTGCTGAGTAACCTGGCTATTCTCCTCCATTTCCCTTTGGCATAGTCATTATTAAAGAAACAATCCCAAATCCATCATTTCCTTCCTATCTTGCTCTTAACCTCTTATCTTTTGTTCACTGCTTTTTAATGAGTGCAGCAACTACTGCCTATCAGTCAAAGCAAGCCACCTCTATTGATTCTATAACATGCATTACAAAGAGATGATTTAGGCTCTTTTAGGGAATGTTAGCCACTCAAACATCTTGGCATATATGGCTTGGGTTAAAGACAAATAGGGCCATCTCTACACATAAGAAGGTTCTTTGTCATGGGGCTTTGGAGTCTGCCCTAGGAGCGAAAAGCTTTTCTTTTAAATGGATATCATTCCTAGCTCCTTGCTGCTGTTTACTGTTTCCTGGGGAAGGTGAGTTCTTAGAAAGGCCTTCCAGAAGAAGAGAATTGTATTCCATTACAAGAGTCAACAGTTTATCTAGGCTAAGACCCAACAGAGACCTGGAGTTTGATTACAGAAAAACTTTGCCTAGGCCAAATCTGGAAAATGAAAGGATAATTTAGGTTGGTTCCAACGCAAAGGAAATAATAGGGTAACGGTAGAGAAAGTGATGGGTTGCCTGTCACCTGCTTGTCACAGTGAGACCAACTGGAAGGTTATTTAGGAATGGAAAGGTAAAAATCTTTAAAAGGAGCCACGTCTATGGGCGTAGTAAGGGCTTGTTGATTTTTGTCTCAAGTGCTTAACTGCAAAGAAAATTCTTCCCAATAGCTTCATGCAGCTGATGAAGTAGATGAAGTAGAACAGTAGAAATTACTGTTAGAGGTGATATTGGATAATAATTAAGAACATGAACTCTCTGGAGACATTGGCACAATTTCTCCAAATCCCAGTTTTACCCATCAACATATCTGTGACCTAGGGCACAGGATTCATAACTTCACTGTGTCAGTTTCCACAACTATAAATGGGGATAACAGCACTTCTCTTGTAAGGTAAGGTTGTCATCAGGTATACAGGGGTAGTTGTAAAGCAATCAGAATGGTGTGTCACATACACCACATAAATGCTAGTATTCAGGTCTTCATTTCCTCCTCAGAGGTCCTTTATGATAATCATATGTAAGAAATGATCCCCTGCTGTCTTTGTCTCTCGCAGAACCTTAGGTTACTGTCTTCCCAACACTATTTTTTTAAGATGGATTAAATTATTAATTCCCCCCATACATATATACAAATAAATTTTCAAACTAAAGGTATGGTCCATTTGTAGGTGATGAAATAAAGGTGCTAATAAAGATTTTCTCAGTGAATGGGGGAAAATGTGGGAGAGAACTTGGAATTGATGAATTCATGTGTTTAATCAGCGTTTGTTGGGGGATTAGTATGAGTCAGTCGCCATCATGGCATCGTGGGTATCAAGATTGGAAAAAAAAAAGAACAAAAGCAGTTTTCTCTCCCTTACTCACTGTACGTTTTCAGAGAGAAGGTGAATATCATCTCCATGCAAGGAACGTGTACCCCATAGTCCCTAGTATAATGTATGGGACATTTGAGCTTAATAGTTTATTCATACATGTAGATAGTTAAACTCAAAATGGAAAGATTAACTTAACTATTCAATAATCACTCAACAATCTGCCTTGCGATTTGTGGGCCTCAGAGAGAATTAAGATTCCATTTTGCATGATAATTTAATAATGGATTAGCTTATCATTTTTCTTTTGTTTACAAGGCTATTCTTCCAAGATCAAAATTGCAGTGAACTAACAGACTGATAAAGACAGACATTTCAGGAATATTTATATTGAGCCTTTTGGAATGTTTGAAAGGAAATATAGTCCCTTTAAGCCTAACTTGGGGTTTCTTTTTTTTTTTTTCAATATATGAAATTTATTGTCAAATTGGTTTCCATACAACACCCAGTGCTCATCCCAAAAGGTGCCCTCCTCAATACCCATCACCCACCCTCCCCTCCCTCCCATCCCCCAACAACCCTCAGTTTGTTCTCAGTTTTTAAGAGTCTCTTATGTTTTGGCTCTCTCCCACTCTAACCTCTTTTTTTTCCTTCCCCTCTCCCATGGGTTTCTGTTAAGTTTCTCAGGATCCACATAAGAGTGAAACCATAGGGTATCTGTCTTTCTCTGTATGGCTTATTTCACTTAGCATCACACTCTCCAGTTCCATCCACGTTGCTACAAAGGGCCATATTTCCTTCTTTCTCATTGCCACGTAGTACTCCATTGTGTATATAAACCACAATTTCTTTATCCATTCATCAGTTGATGGACATTTCGGCTCTTTCCATAATTTGGCTATTGTTGAGAGTGCTGCTATAAACATTGGGGTACAAGTGCCCCTATGCATCAGCACTCCTGTATCCCTTGAGTAAATTCCTACTGCTGGGTCATAGGGTAGGTCTATTTTTAATTTTTTGAGGAACCTCCACACTGTTTTCCAGAGTGGCTGCACCAGTTTGCATTCCCACCAACAGTGCAAGAGGGTTCCCGTTTCTCCACATCCTCTCCAGCATCTATAGTCTCCTGATTTGTTCATTTTGGCCACTCTGACTGGCGTGAGGTGATATCTGAGTGTGGTTTTGATTTGTATTTCCCTGATGAGGAGCGATGTTGAGCATCTTTTCATGTGCCTGTTGGCCATCCGGATGTCTTCTTTAGAGAAGTGTCTATTCATGTTTTCTGCCCATTTCTTCACTGGGTTATTTGTTTTTTTGGGTGTGGAGTTTGGTGAGCTCTTTATAGATTTTGGATACTAGCCCTTTGTGCGATATGTCATTTGCAAATATCTTTTCCCATTCTGTTGGTTGCCTTTTAGTTTTGTTGATTGTTTCCTTGGCTGTGCAGAAGCTTTTTATCTTCATGAGGTCCCAATAGTTCATTTTTGCTTTTAATTCCCTTGCCTTTGGGGATGTGTCAAGTAAGAAATTGCTATGGCTGAGGTCAGAGAGGTCTTTTCCTGTTTTCTCCTCTAGGGTTTTGATGGTTTCCTGTCTCACATTCAGGTCCTTTATCCATTTTGAGTTTATTTTTGTGAATGGTGTGAGAAAGTGGTCTAGTTTCAACCTTCTGTATGCTGCTGTCCAGTTCTCCCAGCACCATTTGTTAAAGAGACTGTCTTTTTTCCATTGGATATTCTTTCCTGCTTTGTCAAAGATGAGTTGGCCATACTTTTGTGGGTCTAGTTCTGGGGTTTCTATTCTATTCCATTGGTCTATGTGTCTGTTTTTGTGCCAATACCATGCTGTCTTGATTGCAGCTTTATAGTAGAGGCTAAAGTCTGGGATTGTGATGTCTCCTGCTTTGGTCTTCTTCTTCAAAATTACTTTGGCTATTCAGGGCCTTTTGTGGTTCCATATGAATTTCAGGATTGCTTGTTCTAGCTTCGAGAAGAATGCTGGTGCAATTTTGATTGGGATTGCATTGAATGTGTAGATAGTTTTGGGTAGTATTGACATTTTGACAATATTTATTCTTCCAACCCATGAGCACGGAATGTTTTTCCATTTCTTTATATCTTCTTCAATTTCCTTCATAAGCTTTCTATAGTTTTCAGCACACAGATCTTTTACATCTTTGTTTAGATTTATTCCTAGGTATTTTATGCTTCTTGGTGCAATTGTGAATGGGATCAGTTTCTTTGTCTTTCTGTTGCTTCATTATTATAAGAATGCAACTGATTTCTGTACATTGATTTTGTATCCTGCAACTTTGCTGAATCTGTGTATCAGTTCTAGCAGACTTTTGGTGGAGTCTGTCAGATTTTCCATGTATAATATCATGTCACCTGCAAAAAGTGAAAGCTTAACTTCATCTTTGCCAATTTTGATGCCTTTGATTTCCTTTTGTTGTCTGATTGTTGATGCTAGAACTTCCAACACTATGTTAAACAACAGCGGTGAGAGTGGACATCCCTGTTGTGTTCCTGATCTCAGGGAAAAAGCTCTCAGTCTTTCCTCATTGAGGATGATGTTAGCTGTGGGCTTTTCATAAATGGCTTTTATGATCTTTAAGTATGTTCCTTCTACCCCCACTTTCTCGAGGGTTTTTATTAAGAAAAGTTGCTGAATTTTGTCAAATGCCTTTTCTGCAACGATTGACAGGATCGTATGGTTCTTATCTTTTCTTTTATTAATGTGATGTATCATGTTGATTGATTTGCGAATGTTGAACCAGCCCTGCACCCCAGGAATGAATCCCACTTGATCATGGTCAATAATTCTTTTTATATGCTGTTGAATTCGATTTGCTAGTATCTTACTGAGAATTTTTGCATCCATATTCATCAGGGATATTGGCCTGTAGTTCTCTTTTTTTACTGGGTCTCTGTCTGGTTTAGGAATCAAAGTAATACTGGCTTCATAGAATGAGTCTGGAAGTTTTCCTTCCCTTTCTATTTTTTGGAATAGCTTGAGAAGGACAGGTATTATCTCTGCTTTAAACGTCTGGTAGAACTCCCCTGGGAAGCCATCTGGTCCTGGACTCTTATTTGTTGGGAGATTTTTGATAACCGATTCAATTTCTTCGCTGGTTATGGGTCTGTTCAAGCTTTCTCTTTCCTCCTGATTGAGTTTTGGAGGAGTGTGGGTGTTTAGGAATTTGTCCATTTCTTCCAGGTTGTCCAATTTGTTGGCATATAGTTTTTCATAGTATTCCCTGATAATTGCTTGTATTTCTGAGGGATTGGTTGTAATAATTCCATTTTCATTCATGATTTTATCTATTTGGTCATCTCCCTTTTCTTTTTGAGAAGCCTGACTAGAGGTTTATCAATTTTGTGTATTTTTTCAAAGAACCAACTCTTGGTTTCATTGATCTACTCTACAGTTTTTTTTTAGATTCTATATTGTTTATTTCTGCTCTGATCTTTATTATTTCTCTTCTTCTGCTGGGTTTAGGCTGTCTTTGCTGTTCTGCTTCTATTTCCTTTAGGTGTGCTGTTAGATTTTGTATTTGGGATTTTTCTTGTTTCTTGAGATAGGCCTGGGTTGCAATGTATTTTCCTCTCAGGACTGCCTTCGCTGCATCCCCAAGTGTTTGGATTGTTGTATTTTCATTTTCGTTTGTTTCCATATATTTTTAAATTTCTTCTCCAATTGCCTGGTTGACCCACTCATTGGTTAGTAGGGTGTTCTTTAACCTCCATGCTTTTGGAGGTTTTCCAGACTTTTTCCTGTGGTTGATTTCAAGCTTCATAGCATTGTGGTCTGAAAGTATGCATGGTATGATTTCAATTCTTGTATACTTATGAAGGGCTGTTTTGTGACCCAGTATATGATCTATCTTGGAGAATGTTCCATGTACACTCGAGAAGAAGGTATATTCTGTTGCTTTGGGATGCAGAGTTCTAAATATATCTGTCAAGTCCATCTGATCCAATGTATCATTCAGGGCCCTTGTTTCTTTATTGACCATGTGTCTAGATGATCTATCCATTCTGTAAGTGGAGTGTTAAAGTCCCCTGCAATTACCACATTCTTATCAATAAGGTTGCTTAAGTTTGTGAGTAATTGTTTTATATATTTGGGGGCTCCCGTATTTGGCACATAGACATTTATAATTGTTAGCTCTTCCTGATGGATAGACCCTGTAATTATTATATAATGCCCTTCTTCATCTCTTGTTACAGCCTTTAATTTAAAGTCTAGTTTGTCTGATATAAGTATGGCTACTCCAGCTCTCTTTTGACTTGAAGTAGCATGTTAAATAATTCTCCATCCCCTCACTTTCAATCTGAAGGTGTCCTCAGGTCTAAAATGAGTCTCTTGTAGACGGCAAATAGATGGGTCTTGTTTTTTTATCCGTTCTGATACCCTATGTCTTTTGGTTGGCGCATTTAGTCCATTTACATTCAGTGTTATTATAGAAAGATATGAGTTTAGAGTCATTGTGATGTCTGTAGGTTTCATACTTGTAGCGATGTCTCTGGTACTTTGTCTCACAGGATTCCCCCTTAGGATCTCTTGTAGGGCTGGTTTAGTGGTGATGAATTCCTTCAGTTTTTGTTTGTTTGGGAAGACCTTTATCTCTCCTTCTATTCTAAATGACAGATGTGCTGGATGAAGGATTCTTGGCTGCATATTTTTTCTGTTCATCACATTGAAGATTTCCTGCCATTCTTTTCTGGCCTGCTGAGTTTCAGTAGAGAGATCCATCACGAGTCTTATCGGTCTCCCTTTATATGTTAGAGCACGTTTATCCCTAGCTGCTTTCAGAATTTTCTCTTTATCCTCGTATTTTGCCAGTTTCACTATGATATGTCGTGCAGAAGATCGATTCAAGTTACGTCTGAAGGGAGTTCTCTGTGCCTCTTGGATTTCAATGCCTTTTTCCTTCCCCAGATCAGGGAAGTTCTCAGCTATTATTTCTTCAAGTACACCTTCAGCACCTTTCCCTCTCTCTTCCTCCTGTGGAATACCAATTATGTGTAGATTATTTCTCTTTAGTGCATCACTTAGTTCTCTTAATTTTCCCCTCATACTCCTGGATTTTTTTTTATCTCTCTTTTTCTCAGCTTCCTCTTTTTCTATAATTTTATCTTCTAGTTCACCTATTCTCTCCTCTGCCTCTTCAATCCAAGCTGTGGTCATCTCCATTTTATTTTGCAGCTCATTTATAGCATTTTTTTAAGCTCCTCCTGGCTGTTCCTTAGTCCTTTGATCTCTGTAGCAATAGATTCTCTGCTGTCCTTTATACTGTTTTCAAGCCCAGCGATTAATTTTATGACTATCATCCTAAATTCACTTTCTGTTTTATTGTTTAAATCCTTTTTGATCAGTTCGTTAGCTGTTGTTATTTCCTGGAGATTCTTTTGAGGGGAATTCTTCCGTTCCGTCATTTTGGATAGTCCCTGGAGTGGTATGGAACTGCAAGGCACTTCCCCTGTGCTGTCTTGAATAACTTGTGTTGGTGGGTGGGGCCGCAGTCAGACCTGATGTCTGCCCCCAGCTCACCACTGGGGCCACAGTTAGACTGGTGCGTACCTTCTCTTCCCCTCTCCTAGGGGCAAGATTCACTGTGGGGTGGCATGGCCCATCTGGGCTACTTGCACACTGCCAGGCTTGTGGTGCTGGGGATCTGGCCTATTAGCTGGGGTGGATTGGCAAGGTGCACAGGGGCAGGAGGGGTAGGCTCAGCTCGCTTTTCCTTGGGCGATCCCCTTCGGGAGGGGCCTTGCGGCCCTGGGAGGGAGTCAGACCCTCTTCCATGGGCCTCTTGTCTACGCTTGGCTCTGAAGAGTCCGTTCTCCTAGTCTTCTGGCAGTTTTCTGGGTTATTTAAGCAGGTGTGGGTGGAATCTAAGTGATCAGCAGGACGCGGTGAGCCCAGCGTCCTCCTACGCCGCCATCTTCCTCCTAAGGCAATCCATTGGAGACTCTTAAATACAGAAAACAAACTCAGGGTTGATGGAGGGATGTTGGGTGGGGGGATGGGCTAAATGGGTGATGGGCATTAGGGAGGGCACTTGTTGGGTGTCATATGTAAGTGATGGATCACGAAATTCCACTCCTGACATCATTATTACACTGTATGTTACCTAACTTGGATTTAAATAAAAAGGTTTTTTTTTTTTTTTTGCAAAAAGAATTAATCAGGTCAAAAAACAAAATTGAGTGCAATCAGAGATTACAGGCATTTAATAGCTCAGAGAGAGAGTGGTAAAGAGTGTTTGAGAATAGAATGGATTTAGGCATGAGACAGACTGAAAAATCCCCAGCAAGGCTGAACTGTGTATCCATTCTCGGCATCTGAAATTTCCCTATTACCTAGATATGTTTTAATGATTTGATAAGGTTCAGAAGATGTGAATCTGAAATAAGGAGGAAATGACCATGACCGTAGAAAGGTGAAGTCTCAAAACTTGCTGCTTGCAGCAAAGGCGTGAGAGTTCTAAAAGGCCGAGACAGAACAACAGGAAGTGAGCATTCTGTACTCCGGGATGAGTAGTCGGACCGTTTTAGGATCTTGCAAATAACAAGGCTGTAAATAGCTCCTGAAATCCTTAGCTCAACACCCACCCTCAGGTTGGGCATACGAAGATGAAGTAAAAGAAGTCTTTGGAAAACGTTGTTGGAGTGTTATGACATGAGGAAGTTGCTTCTCCTCACCTAAAGCTCAGCAAAAAGAGAACATATGCAAAGGCCTTGACAATGTCCCCTGAAGTTTGGCAGAACATAAGGGACTGTAACTTTAGTGTGAAGCTGTGTTAGGTTAGCTACCTAGTGGTACTAGGGACAAAAATAGATGGTAGATGTTGGCGGAAGAAGCGTATGGCTCAGGAGGGCCTAATGAAGACTGCACTGGACAAAGAGGCAGCCTCAGTGTTTGAATGTTTATTTATTTTTGAGAGAGACAGAGACAGAGTGTGAGTGGGGGAGGGGCAGGGAGAGTGGGAGACCCAGAATCCTAAGCAGGCCCCAGGCTCTGAGCTGTTAGCACGGAGCCCAATGAGAGGTTCAAACTTGCACTCGTGAATCGTGGGATCATGACCTGAGCTGAAGTCTGAGGCTTGCCAGACTGAGCCACCCAGGTGACCCTAAAAGGGGGCATTATGTAAGAGAACTTCAGGTAGAGTTTGGAAGTGAATTATTAGATACAAAAACTCTCAGTGTAGGGGCGCCTGGGTGGCTCAGTCGGTTGAGCGGCCGACTTTGGCTCAGGTCATGATCTCGTGGTCCGTGAGTTTGAGCCCCACGTCGGGCTCTGTGCTGACAGCTCGGAGCGTGGAGCCTGTTTCAGATTCTGTGTCTCCCTCTCTCTGACCCTCCCCTGTTCATGCGCTGTCTCTCCCTGTCTCAAAAATAAATAAAACGTTAAAAAAATATATAAAAAAAAATTTAAAAAAAAACTCTCAGTGGGGTCCTACATGTAGAGAGGTATTATCTACATCAAAGAAGGTTCTCTAGTATTTCTAAGGATGGTTGGTTTTCCAAAATGACACAAAGGTACCTCATGAGAGAGACTTGGTTTGTATAGAAATAATGCCTGTCACATAACGAGCATCTATCTGTCTCAGAAATTACGAATGCCTTGTATGTGTTAACTCAACTTCTCACTGCATGGGGAAATGAAAGCTCAGAGAAGTTAACTAAATTGCCCAATTCATGTAGCTAGTTTGTAGCCACCACTTATAAGTCATAACAGTAGAATAAGCCATTTCTTGCCTGTTCCTTACCTACCTTTCCTCCCCACTTTAGCCCAGAGGAGTCAGTGTAGGTAGGGGTGGAGCGGGAGAGGAGTCAAAGTATAGGTGGGGATGTGGAGAAACAGACCTGTTTTCCCATTGTAGTTTACACTATAAAGCAGAAACAAGCTGTAGAAAGAATATGTCTTAGCTTTAAGTGAAATTTGGAGTTTTGTTACTATAAGGCCATTTTACTCATATTAGATGCTGTCTTAATGAAAAGGTTCTAAGGAACTTTAATTTTTTGAGAACTGTCCAGAAAAGTCATGAGATCTGCCCTCAATTTAATCTCTCTTAGTATGGAAAATTAGCCCGACATATCTGGGAAGCAGGGGGAAGCAGTGACATTGTTTTCTGCTTCCCCTCTATGGAGTTATGTTCTTTGAACATGGCATACATCATTTGTTGAGTGGGAACTGTATGTAGAATGCTGTATTCAGAGCTGTAAAGAATCTTAGAAGGAGCTTTAAACCTATAAAGATAGGTAAATAGATAGACAGTTAGACAAGCAAGAGGTAAAAAGTAAAAACATGTTTTCATTTACAGCTATAAAAATAGTTATGATGTTTAGAATGCCTGAGTAGAGTTTTATGGAGGACAGCCAAATATAGCATAGAGGAGAGGCCCACACAACAGAAAACAGTGGGAAATCTCAGTCCTAGGGAGAAAATCTGTGGGAGGATGGGAATAGATCACTACTGAAGGGAGTTAAGGGAAGGATGCAGACTCCATTTATCAGACAGAATAGAGTAGAACTTCATTGGTAGCAAGAAGGTCAGTGGAATAGGACTACTGTGGAGGGTTTGAAGGCCATTGTCTCATATTTAATCTAACCCCCTGTGGTGTAACGTACCACCTGGTAAATCACATTGCACACTAATTTTACCGGCTTAGGCCAAGTAGCCTAGGGGAGTCTGTTTCTGTAATTGAGAAGCTCTATAAGAATCAAAGGTTTTCTGGATGAGCTATCATCTGTATCAACAAAATTTGGTACTGCACTGGAAGTGAAAGACATACTTGATTATTAAATGTTCTGCTTTATTTAGAGAAACATATTTGTGACAAGGGTAAACAGCAAGCTTGCAAAGTTTTATTTGCTGAATCTAGGAACAGACTGGTGATAACTCTATTATTTATGGTAATGGATTCACAATGGTGGTTGTAGAATTTCTTTTCCTGGGTTTCTGATGAGAAAGAAAGAGGAAGAATGAATATTTTCTCTCTAAAACGCTTAAATCAACTTTCTAGTGTTTTAAATACTTGGATTCTTGAGAAGCCCGGGCATTACATAGCTGAGTGAAGTAGGGTTTCAAATGGATGTCTTCCCCAGGTCAGATAGCTTGTCTCAATGAGGTAAAAAACAAAACAAAACAAAACAACAACAAAACTGTCTGGCTACTGAAAAACACTTAGTGTCCCTTTTAGCTGAGAGTCTCATAAAGAAATAAAACCAAACTGCATAGGCAGAGAATATGGCTCATGATACTTATTTTTTTCAGGTATATTTCACATGTTTTTACCCATTCCTTGACTTTTTTGTAAGTGGTAATTGTGCTAATTTTTATGTGGCTGATTTAAGAATGTGATTCTGAATCTAGGAGAGATGTCTGGAAAAAAAGGAGAGGGCAGTGCACTTTGTCATTAAGACCCCCATAATTATTTGTGTAATGTAAACAATCACAGAAATTCAATTGGTTTAATACAGTCTGGACTTGAAACTCAAAATCATCACTTTTATTCAACATCAAATTATCAGAAAGGAAAGAGAGCAGTTATTAAGTTGGCCTTGCAAGAACTGTATCTTGTGATTCTTGGAGCTCAAAGGATGTACTGATTTGGTGAATATTCATCTTCATTCATTTTTTTGGCAATTATAATTTGGTACCCACTGTGTGCCAAGCCAGCATTCCCATGATTCTCGAGTCTCTGTGAGACTTCTGAAGACATGTAATATCAGCACTTTATAGCATCCATTCTTAAAATTTAAATCCATATATCTTTTACGTATTTAGGATTGGCTGCTTTTCTTTCAAATGCTTGGAGAATTTATTTTCAATCTTTTCCTCTAGGAGTCAACTGCCCCTTCCCTTTCCCACCTCTTCCACTCCCCTTAAACCTTTGAACACCTCTGAGTATTCTGTAATATGTGTGACATACATATCAAATTTGTTTGCTCTGCAAAGGGAATCATTCTCTGCTGCAGAATTTGGGACTTTTTTTTAAAATCGAGGGAAGTACCAGAATGTTCACTGAAGAAAAGAAACAACTCTTAATCCTAAAATCAGGTAATTATTTCTTAGCCTGCAGCTCACCTGATGTCAAAAACAAACAAACAAACAAACAAAACCAAAAAACAAAAAAACTCTCCAAAATCTAACTCTCAGTAAATGATGCTTCTAATTCATCCTTGCCAGAAAACACTGACTTCTTCATTGAAGGAAGTCCTGGGTTTTTGCTGTTGGATTCCCAAACCACATGATTAATTTATTATTATTATTTTTTTACCTGCAGATACATATTAATTCCTGTCATTAAGAACATAGATCTTAGACTAAAAAAGACTAAAGATAGCTTTAACATACATATGCCACAGAAGGCTGCTGCTGTGTGTTGTCACTTAAATCAGGCGGTAAGAGAATTCTTTCCTTGTTTGGCTGACATCATAGCAGTGAGCTCCGTGTGGAGAACACTGCTGTATTTCCCTTGGGCACTTTGACTGACAATCACATGTGATAAGTTAAATACCATTTTAGGTGCCAGCACAAATGAAATTTTAAAAAGAAAGCTCCCGTTCGTTGATGAGAGTAGTTGGTGAGTCTTCTTGAAAGACTAATTGCATTCAAATGTCTTTAAAAATTCTTTTCACCTGTGTGCAAACTAAAAGTAGAGACCTGTGTTAGGATCCAATTATCTAACACATTTAATCTCCTCTGCAGTCAGATAGCCAGTAGATATTCTGGGAGAGAAATATTTTGTTTTTATATGGTAGATGCCAACAAAAATAACAGACTGGTCCTTGCTGGGTCTAAGTGAAAATTTACCTTTAGAGCCAAAGGACCACATGAGCCTCTTCTGTGTACATGCCCACATCTGCCAATATATATTTGCGTAAATGATTTGATTGGGAAAAAGAGTATATGAGGATAGACATTGGTTATCTAGGGCAAGAGAGAAAAATAGAGCATCCCCTACTTCCACGGAAGTTGCATTGGGCTAAGTCTGCACCCTACCCTTTCTAATCCTGCTTCAAATACATCCTAGTTTCAGCACAGTTAAAACGGAAAGATCATCATCCTGTCTTGGGTATCCTGTGGGTTTTTTAATTCATGCAGCTCAGGAGTTCGTATCCTGGACAAAGTGATAATCCCCTGATGAACAGTGAAGAACATAGAGGAGAGCTTGATACCTGGTGGGTGTAGAAGATTCTCACCGTATACCTTGGGTGCCATGCTGAGGCCTGGTGGGCAAGTGGCAGAGCCTGGTGAGCACAGACTATGAATATGTGAGTGCTATGTGAGACTTCTCCCAGGCCCTTGCAGGAATATGTAGGAATGTTCTCTAGAATATGGCCTCTTAGAGCCACACAAACAGGGTAATGTATCACTGCCCTGTTTGGGTTGCCTCATGAACTAAACTGAGCAGTGGATTTGGTTATTTGGGACTGAGGAGTGTAGGGAGCTGACATGCCTTTTGCAATTTTGGTGAAAACCAGTTTATCTGAGTAATTTGAGAGATAAATATTTTGGTACATCAAATGCATTTTATGAAAGTAGTGTGGGTTTGAATTTACAGATTTAATTAAAGTGTTTATATTCCTGATCTTTATAAACCTTGTTAAAAGCACTCCTCTTAGAATTGGGTTACAGACAAAAGCAGTTTGCCTTCAACAAACTTTGGAATTTGTGTCACCAAAATATCCCAAAGCCCCACCAGACTATGGAGGGAAATAAAAACACATTAGTGTGAAAACTCAGATTTCACTACCTAAATGCCCCTCCATATTGACACAAACCTCAGTCCGTGGCTGGTGGGAGTGGCAGTAATTCTGCCACTAGGAGGTTGAGATACTGATGCACTAGCAATGAACTCTGGTTTTCCATGTAATCGGCAAGTCATGCTACTTCCTTACCTCTACATGTTGACTGAAACTCTAGAGCCAGGCTTCTGCTTTTGAGCACTTCTGTTCCTTGAAGGGACTGGGGCCTTTTCTTTAACCCCACTCTCTATGCCTGGTATTCTGATAATCTTAATAGTTTTGGCCAACTAGGGTAGAGGGCTTGACCCTGAGGAGGGAGTATTTCCCCCATTTTCTATCTCTGCTGTCACTTCTTGTGGTCGTGATGTCGTTGCCAGTCAGATCTGATCTTAACTGTCCATTGTGGTATCTCACCCTCTGGGTTATTTCTTAACCCTCCCCAGAATATGACCAGTGATTCTGATCCCCATCGGCATCTTCCTTGCTCTTCCGGGACTACCTTCTAAACTGATGCTTCTCAAACCTTCTAAATATGCACATGGCACATATGGAGATCTTGTTACAATGCAGATTCTGATCAGTAGGTTTAGAGTGGGGCCTGTGATTTCTGCAGATGCTACTGGTCCAGGACCACATTTTGAGTAGCAAGGCTTTGTACACAGAGTTCTCCTTCTTCAGACTTCTTTCTGCTGAGTTCCAGGTTCCTCCCTCCTCTTTTTTTTTTATACCTTTTACCAAAGTTACTACATACTTTTATTTAGGTTATCATGAGCACTTTCTCAATAAAAAGTACCAAACCATTTGTGGACCCCAAGAGGTGACCTTCTCCAAGTCAGCCAAGCAGATTTTTACTGCAAACCAGAAGTTCTCCAGTCTCTCTCTTCCTGCGGGATGTCACCTCCTCTAACCTATGAAGATAATTCAAGCTCAGTAGCAGTTATATTCTTTAGAACATTCTGGTTTTGAGAATCCCTGTGTCACTATGAGACCATGCCTCTTAGGTCTGCTGACAGTCATTTAGAAGCATGAGTCTAAGTTCATTCAAAAAAGGCAGAGTGTTTCCACTGAATTTAAGAAAATATGAGGTAGCACATTATTCTCTTTCTTCTTTGCCATGTTGTACCTTCAATTTCCTCTAAATTAGTATGTAAAACTGTTGAAGGATCTTCACTGAAGAGTTAGGGTACTTTCAGAAAGGAATGAAAACAGAGAGGAGAAAGGTTAAAGTTCTAGCTAAGTTGAAAAATTGTTTTGAATAGCTGTAGAAAGGTGTTTAATGATTGTACCTTCACAAGGAGAGTGGATCTTTCCAGGGTTAACCTTGATCTCTTGATCTGAATTTTGCATCTGTGTTTTCCAGGATTCCCTGTGACATCTCTTATCCTAAACAAAAGCAGACCTCACTCCCTGCACCCTTGTCCTTTTTCTGTCCCTTATAATGTCCTAAGGGCTTGAGGGGTGGCATGGACTTTGCCTGGGTGACAGCAATTCTTTCCATTTTCTGGTTTCATAAACCCTCCAACCTGACTTTGCTCTTAGATATTCCACCAATGGGAGCTGTGGGCTTGAAAGCTCTTTAATGAATTGACCTATTGGAAAGTCTGTAACACAGAATACATTTAATTAAAAAATACTGTTTAAATCTATGGCAAGAAAAGAATATTTCTTTAATTAACAAGGCATATGTTATTCTACACTTGGAGTTGATGGGTATCTGTTACAGCAATCGTTTTTTTCCCCCCCCTGGGATGGGGTGCGTGGTGGGATCTGTTGAAAGCATAAAAAAGCTATGTCAGTCTATAATGAACCAAAAAAAGTATGAGATGTCGACCTATTCTGTAATCTTTCAAAGCCATGGTTTCCTTATTAAGACAGATAAACTCTCCCAGGCTCTAAAAATCTCACAGAATTTCACAAGGGGATTTGAGACTATTTTTAATGTGGTGCCACAGAAGAGCAGATAAACCTTCATTCTAGTCCTTTGCTAAACGGGGCTCAGCAGATTTCTAAATCTGATTTCTACTAAGAGTAAGTTCTAGAGCTGATATTTCCATTCTGATTTATATTCGTGTGGTGCAATTCATGTGCTAAAGGAGATAAATATAATATTATCAGTTGTAAAGTGTTCTATTTTTAGTGGCCTGCACTTCCTAAACATTTTTGAAAAATCAGGAAGGGCTTTGCCCGTAGATCAGTCATCATCAACCTAATCATCATTAGGGATGCAACAAGATTCCTCTCTCTCTCTTTCTCTCTCTCTCTCTCTTTCTGTCTCTCTCTCTCTCATCTGTGAGAAATGTGATGTTCAGAAAGATTCTACAAATTTCTCAAGGTAGCATAGGGCATGAGTAGCACAAAGGTGCTTGAGTTTTTACTTTCTGTTTAGAGCACTATTTAATAAACCAGTCTACATACATTTCTAAAGCCAAATGTGATTTTAGGAGTACTTCATTTTCTCTGGTAATAAAACCTCCATTTCAACAAGCCCTCTGGCTACAGTCTACATTTTCTCTATAGACCCTAGCCCCAGAAAGTGTGATTAAAAACTGAAATGTACTTCTGGGAAATGAGAATATGCTCTGAAACTCTATGTTTGGTGCTTTTCCACTTGCAAAACAGTTAAAAGTGCTTTTTACTGTTCCTTTTTTCCCCTCATACTTCTAATACAAAGAAGCTCAGTATTATTATCATTCCAGTTTGCCAGCAGCTATTTCAGTGCCCATCCGAGTGTCATCCAATAAGCTAGTAATGAAATGGAGACAGGTTGTCAGAGCTGTTAGGTGTGTATTATTGATGGACCACTTAGTCTGGTCCTTGCAACCTCTCTGAATTTTGCTTTCTCATCTTTAGGATTCCTTACAGTACCAGATTTTTTTAAATGTTTATTTATTTTTGAGACAGAGAGAGACAGAGCGTGAACGGGGGAGGGTCAGAGAGGGGGAGACACAGAATCTGAAGTAGGGTCCAGGCTCTGAGCTGTCAGCACAGAGCCCGACATGGGGCTCAAACTCACGGACCGTGAGATTATGACCTGAGCCGAAGTCGGATGCTTAACCTCCTGAGCCACCCAGGCGCCCCTACAGTACCAGATTTTTAAACTCTGTTCCACATTATTTTTAATCTTTAAAAACCTTATAGTATTTATTATGTTCTAGGCACTGTCCTAAGAACTTTACACATACCAACTTACTTACCTTTGTAATAACTTCTATTATAGGTAAATACTATCATCTCTCTGTTTATGGATAAGGAAACTAAGCTTTACAAAGGCTAATTAACTTGCTTAAAATCCCACAGCTACTAAGTGTCAGTGTTGCCATCTGACCCAGTCTGGCTCCAGAATCCGTGCTCTTGCCCACTGTATTCTTCATTATGACATTGCCTTGCTTCAGTCCTTATAGCTCTAAGTTTCTTAATTTGTGGTTTGAGAGGTCTTTCTTTACTTACCAGTGCTTTGAGATTTGTTCTACTATATTTATCATGAAACACATCTGGATTAATAATGAAAGAGCTCACTGAATCCCTTGGTTAGCCTTGTAAGTTCCCAGTCAACAATATTCAACACCTTTGAGAAGATTGTCTTTGGGCAGTTCTAATCTAGTACGTGAGAAGTTATGTGTGGTTGAAACACTCCAGTCAGCTCTCCTTTACCCTTCCAATCCCTCAATGGCTACCATGAACACTGGCAGTCAGTCACCATAATTGGAGATCAGGCCTTAGCAAGACTGAATTCTGAAACAGATTTGATTCAGATGAGAAGGGACTTGAACCTTGATCTTCAACTACCATAACTTTCTTCTTTTGAAAGGAAACTCATTATGGAAAAACTTATTTTTTCCCCCTGAGTTTCTGAAAAGCCAGATTGTATGAAAGCCTTTTATCTTGAACACTTGAGATATTATCAACCTAATACCTGAACCAAGAAATAGAACTTCTACAGAAAATTCTCAGGTGACATTTTTGGACTATCCAAGAGGAAGTTCGGTCCCTAGGTGTTTAATAAATCAGGCCTGCGCATTGGGTTATGAGGTATATTTCATTGAGAGTACTTGGTATGGGGAGTCCTCTGTTTGATTTAAGGCTTTATTATGGGAAATGGGGGGAGCCCAGCTGTGACTAAGAGGTAACATCTGTGTTTGTTTCTTAGCATTTGGTGGGTACCTGGAAGGCCCTGAGCATCTTCTCCTTCCCTATGGGGACAGTGGTATTGTGGTTGTGAGTGTGACCCAAGAAGGGCCTAAGCCCTTCAACTGTCATCTGTCAACTGCCAGATGTTGCTGACAGCAGTGCAGCTGTGTCCCACTTCCAGACAACATCATATATAAAGCCCTAGGTTTAAAAACTGATTACTTAGGGATTGTCTGTTTGCATTTTAGAAGCATTCTTTATTTCATAAGAAGTTTAATAGGGAGTTACTTTAGATAGTTCTCATGTGCTTAAAATAGAATTTGATTTATAAACAACTTCACAGAAGCACAACTACAATGAGGGAAGTGTGATTTTCACTTGAAAAAGAGAAGAATATGATTCTTTAGATAGACCATGTCCAGGGGAGATAGTTGTGATGTTGTGTCCATTAAGCCCTTATATGATATTCAAATTACCTGATAGTATGCAGTCATCTTACAATATTATCACAGTTTACAGTTTACATTGCTTTCACATGTGTTCCCACAGCGACTTAGATCTTCGCAATATCCCCATGGGGTCAATGATGGAAGAAGTAATAACCCATTTTACAGACAGTCGAGTTTGGCTAAGGTTCTGAAAAATTGGGGCATGCCTTTTATGAAATAGTTTGAACAGCATTTTTCAACCTTGTCAGTCTGTTTAAATGGTATCTGTTTAGGCTCCCCTCTTCTAAGCTTTGATTCAATGGGGTGAGTCCTGAGAATCTATGTTTCCAATGTTCCACAGGTAAATTTGAAGAATATGTAGGAAATAACTAGGAGGATTTGAAAGAATTTGATTCAAACTCAGGTCTTTGATACCAAGTCTTCTCTACTTTTTCTTATATACCCCGCTGCCTCCCTGAGCCTGAATTCTCTCTGTGATGGTTACTAGGTAAATTCCTAGGCATTCTTGTAAGTTTGAGTAGAGAGCCATAAGAAAGCCATTTATGAAAGGTGACCATGTCAAAGCCTGTAAGTTCAAATCCTACTTCTACCACTGTCTTGTATGACCCTTTAGGTTGGTTAAATAAATATTTAACAGGCACACACTATGTGCTGGGCTCTCAGCCGGGTGATGGGGGTTGCTCTAAAACTGTTTATAGGCTTGTAGGGGAGATTGGGATCCTTAGCTTTTTTTTTTTTTTTTTTTTTTTTAATTAAAAAATGATCCCAGGGAGTGATTTCAGCAAGATGGTAGAATAGGAATCTCCAGATTCTTCTTCCCCTAACAGAGAGATTGACTCAAAATGATACACAGACCAGTTTCCTTTGTGAGAAATCCAGAAAACAGGTAAGAGGCTCTTGCACCCTAGGCAAGTGCAAACCAGCTATATGACACTGTAGTCCTTCCTGCTAGCTCAGTGTAGCACTATCAGGAGGAAACTTCCAGCCCCTTGGTTCTCAGTGGGGAGGGAAAGAGAAGCTTGGATTAAATTTTTGACATTCAGACTTTTCTGGGGGGCTAAGGGGATGGGTTTCAGTCTTGCTTGAATCTAAATGCCGCCAGGAAAGGGTGTCAGGTTGGGGACCACTGAAAATAAAGGTGATGGCTTGGAGCATTCACTTGCTATACTCCACGCCCCCCCCCCCCCCACTAACCTGAGAATAAGTAGGAGAAAACCCCCAACTAGTGGTTTCTCCTTGGGGAGGAGCATTTGTCCACTGACTTTTCAGAGATATGTTCAAGGGACTGGTTTCTGTTTCTCCTGACTCAAGAGTGCTGATACCTGGCATACACTAGAAGTCTGCTGCTGAAAACAAAAGAGAGCTGGGTGTACTGAGGCAATTCCAGAAACTTGCAATACTGCAGACTGACACCAGAGAGAGCAAGAGATTATGAGTTACTGCACCGCTGCCCCCCCCCTCCCCCGAAGCCCCCCAAACAGGAAATCCCTCTAGTTTGGAATTTATAAGCACAAGTCCAGTGAAGATACAGCTCCAGAAAAGATTTGGAAGGTCCCCACAATCTCTAGCTGGGCTAATGGGTGAAGATTTTCCTATATGAAACCAGTCTTTAAAGATTAGGAGAGGTGTCTGCTTTTTTCAAATGCAGAGATCCCAACAAAAAGTTGCACGGATACAAAGAAACAGGGAAACATGGTCCAATCAAAGGAACCAAAGAAGTCTCCAGATACTGATCCTTAAAGAAGGAATTATGTGAATTAGTTGACAAATAATTTACTCATCCTAGAGATGATCAGTAAACTCAGAAAAAAATGCTGCATGGACAAAATGAGAATTTCAACAAAAAGATAGAAAATATAAATAGAACCAAACAGAGTTTTTGGAGCCAAAGAGTACAGTAAATAAGCTGAAATATTCTTTGGAGGAGTTCATCAGCAAACTTGATGAAACAGAAGCAGAAAGGAGCATGGTGGCTGCCAGGAGCTCAGGGAGAGGGAGAGGAAGCAGAAATGGACAGTTGTTGTTCAACAGGTACAGAGTTTCAGTCATGTCAGATGAAAATGTGTTAGTGGTCTTCTATGAAACAGTGTCCGTAGAGGTAACTACTGCACCATACAGTAACATTTTGTTAAGAAGATAGATTTCATGTTGTGTGTGGGGGCTGTTTTTTAAAAGCCATACACCCACAAGTGTAAAAGTGATTGATTATATCTTTATTCTCCTCCCAGGAGCTTAAATCATTTGTCAGTCAACGTGAGTTGATGAATGTTGGCTAGAGATCCTAAGTGAGAAAATATCCCTCATTTGGTAGGAGAAACATGTTTGATTTGAAAATCCAATCAATGAAGAAGAGAATCACTGTTTTTTTTTTTAATGTTTATTTTATTTTTGAGGGAGAGAGAGAGAGAGACAGGATGAGTGGGGGAGGGGCAGAGAGAGAGGGAGACACAGAATCAGAAGCAGGCTCTAGGCTCTGAGCTGTCAGCACAGAGCCTGATGCGGGGCTCGAACCCATGAACCGCAAGACTGTGACCTGAGCAGAAGTCAGATGCTTCACTGACTGAGCCACCCAGGCACTCCAAGAAGAATCACTTTTATGCTTAACTAATGCCTTTAGCCACTTGTCTTGAAGACTTTCCTTTCAGTAATTACCTTTAAAGATAAGCAAAAACTTCCCATAACAGTTAAATTAACCTACTGGTTCATCTGGATAATGAGATAGAAATAATTAATAAACTTAGGTTTAGAATTATTTTTGAAAGTAAACTTTGGGACTGGGAAGGGAACCAGTTATGCTGGGCCATTCAGTGTTGTCCTTACGGCAGTGTTGAGAACACTGATGAGCCCAGCCTGAATCCTGACACTCTTCTATCTCCTTACCCCACATTAAAGGCTGACTGCCCTCTATAGGCTCAACTCAAGTTTCCAGCAGTACTTGCCCTACACAGGAGATGGGTAACCAGCTCCCATTCAGGCTTGCTCTAGCATCTTGTCTTGCCACGACAGGCCTCCACTTTGTAATGGTTAGTTTATGTGTCAATTTGGCTGGACTAAGGGATGCCAACACAGCTGGTCAAACATTTCTGAGTGTGTTTTCTGAGTGTGTCTCTGAAGATGTTTCCAGAAGAGAGCATTGAAGTGGCAGATGGAGTGAAGATCACTTTCACCAATGCAAGTGGGCATTATCCCATTTATTGAGGTCTGAATAGAACAAAAAGATGGAGGAGGAGTGAATTTACCCTCTGTTTAAAAGACATCGAGACTCCTGATTCTGGGGCATTCAAACTCAGCCACGACCTACACCATTGGCCAGCTCTTGGACCTTTGGACATGGACTAAATTACACCACTGACTTTCCTGGTTCTCTTGTTTGCAGATGGCAGATTGTGGGACTTTTTGGCCTTTATAATTGCAGGAGCCAGTTTTTTTGAAAATGTTCATTGATTTTGGGTGGGGGGTGAAAGATAGAGGGAGAGAGAGACAGAGGATCCAAAGCGGGCTCTGCTCTTGGCAGCAGAGAACTGATGTGGGGTTCAAAGTCACAAACCGTGAGATCATGACCTGAGCTGAAGTCAGACACTTAACTGACTGAGCCACCTAGGTTCCCCTGCATGAGCCAATTTTTGTAATATCTCCTTTATAAATCTCCTGAGGTATATAAATGAATATATATCTATATATCTCCTATTGGTTCTGTTTCTTGGAAAACCCTGAAACACATTTATAACCACAGAGCTGCCATTATCCTTCTTGTCACAACATTCCCTGTTTTGGCTTAGTTCTAACCTCTGAGTAGTTACTAGAAGCTTTGGATCCTAATAGGATTTGGGGTTAGCTTTTTCAGCCATGTCTCAGGGGTAGAACCTACTCAGCAGGTGAGACGATGACCGTGTTATGCACTAGCAGTTCTCCCTGGTGCCCACAGTGTACCTGCTCTTTCTGAATCATTAGCTAATGAGCTAATTAGATTTCTATCTATGTACTCTGCTCATCTGTTAGGAGATGACTTTACTTGATTTTGGATCTTCCTCTCCCCGATGCCTTTTGCTCTTAGCACTTAACTATTTGTACAGAGATCATATCCTCAAATCTTTTTAATGGTATGCTAGGTCAGCAGAGTGAATTCTGGTGCCAGAACTTGTGGTTTCCAATCACAATCGCAGAACTTGTGCTTTCCAATTCCTACATCCACACCAACTTTTTCTGCTTGATCAGAACTTGAGAAGTGATGACAAGAGGAGCACATTAGTATTTCTCAACTAGGTAAGTGAAATGTCTGTGTTTGCCCTTTAGTTTCTGCCATGTGGTGGTGGTCTGTCTTTATGGCAACATTATGCTCCACCAAATTTACAATAAAATCCAAAATTTTTGCCACAACTGGTGTGTGATTTGGCTCCTGGTTGTCTTTCTGATCTCATGTCTGCCACTCTTCCTTTTTATGATTTGATAAGTTTTTTTCTTTCAATTTGATAAGTTTTAACATTTGCAAACATCCCTGAGACCATCGCCACAATCAAGATAATGAACATTATCCATTATCCCCCCAGATGTTTCTCCTGTTCCTTTGTAATCCTTTCAGAATATCCCACCCAGTGCCTGTAAATTGTGAGATTATTTCCAAACTGGCCCGTGGTAGCAGAACCGACTCCTTTGTGAGTTCCAGGCATTCTTTCCTTAAATGCCTTAAGATGTTCCTTTCTCTGGCCTCAGGTGTTTCCTCACAGGCATGTGCACATGTCCTAGGTGCTCTCTCTGTGAAGCTCTCTCTTGAGTCAGACACTCTGTGCCGCAAAACCCTAGCTTCTTTGATCTCCCTGGACTCTCAGCTCAGTGTTCTTGAAGAATCAACTCCTCAGCACCTTGGGGAATCTGCTGGCCTCCACCTTGACTCCGCCTCCCTACACTCTACCACTCTTCTTGCTCACTATCCTACTTCCTTTCTCACTGGCCTTTTTTCTATCTTGCAAAAGCCAGGCATATCCCTACCACAAGGTCTTTGTTCTTGCTCTTCCTGAAGCCTGGGAGGATTCCTGTAGATATTTGCGTGCTTGCCTCTAAAAGCAATACTTTCTCGAATAAGCCTTTACTAACTCTCTTATCCAAAATGATACCTCATCTCACCCTCTGTCATCTTATCTGGCTTTATTTTTTTTTTCCATAGGATTAACTTCAGTGTGCTACTATATTTTATTTGTTTATATGAATTTGTTTATTTTTATTTTCCATTTCCTCCATTACAGTATGAGATATCTGAAGACAGACATTCTGCCTATTTTGTTTAACCTTGTGACTTAGCACATAGTGTCTGGCACCTTGATAAATAAATCAATGAATGTTGAATGAACAAATGAATTTTAAAAATGAGTCAGTGAGACTCTACTATTGGTATTCCTGACTTGCTTATTAGCAACATGACTTAGAGCAGATTTGTTTCTGAGCCACGATTCTTGGTTTCTGTCTTCTTTACCCCAAAGTGAATTCTCCCTTGAATCTATTCATCTGATCCCCAAAACTCATAGCTCTCTTTCATGTTCTGTTTTTAACTTTATCCTGAATCAGACTGAACCTGGTTGTAACAGCAGCTTCACTGGAAGCATATGACCATTACCTTCTGAAATTAGGGCTTGCTTGACAAGAGGTGAATAGTTGCCCATTCTAGTGACCGGCATTTGAGTAACAGTTGGGTTTACATTCTTTAGTACGTTGCCTTCAATTATGTTGATAAACTAAATGCTGCTTCTCTTAATCAGAATAAATGACAAAATTATACTGGCATGGGAAACAATTCTAGTGATTTAGAAGATTAGAATTCATTGTAAAGATTTAGAGTAATTTTCTTGTGGTGCAAACAAACAGGTTAAAATCTAACCCCTATAATTCCTTATCTTCCAAATTTTTGAGAAAAGATTTTTTTTGCAAATGGTAGAGGTGGACATCATATTAAAAACAGTTTTTCATTTCAGGAACATTTGTTAGTACTGTTAGTTTCTGTTATAAGAACATATAAACAAGAAAATATTAGTAATAGTATATACTAGTAAGAATATATGTAATATTATTGCACATAATAGTAAGAATGACATTTCAAAATATCCCACCTGCAGTGGGATGTACAGAAGGCATCTCAAACTTAGTAGGTCCAATAGCTGTTTCCTACCCACATACCCACCCTGAAAACCAGCTCCCTCTGTGATCTTCTGAGTCTCAGTGAATGAATTTAATTTTTCCAGTTGCTTAGACCAAAAGCCTTCAGGTTACTCAGTTCTATCCTTACACCTTTTCTCTCATGTCTACTCCATCACCAAATCCGGATCTTACATTTTTCACCGTCCCTTTAGTCCAACCCACTGTCATCTGGCCTGAATTATTTCATTGGCGTTACTAATACATTGATGCTTGAAGATGAAATTAGTTTGAATTTTCTCCCATTGTGTTATTCTTGTCAGCTTATACTAATTTTGTAAGTAATTTGGGGAGCTGTAATATTTTGCTGTGATCTGGCATAAGTTACAAAAGGTAGAAATTATCCCTTGAAGCTTGATAAAAACTTGCCTATGGAACTGTCTAGCCTGGCACCTTTTTTGTATATTTTTTTGTCAGTTCTTCCATTTCTCTGTTACTAGCCTATTCTAGTTATTTCTTGAGCTAATTTTATTTTGTACTTCTAAATGCATCATTTATTTTAATCTAAATTTTTTCAATGTAATGGCATGAAATAATAAATTATATTTTAAAGTACTTATTGATTTTTAACATGGAGATACCAAAGAAAAAACAAAATGAAATTTATAAAATGGCCCTAGTATTTCAAGCCAGACTTAAAAAAAAAAAAAAAAAGGGAAAAGTAAAACTTGTATAATAGAAAATGACTATACACATTTCAGAATGAAATGTTAAAGTTGCCACTGATCCCCTCAACCCACAAGTCCCTTTCCCAAATGTAATCACTTTTAACTATTTCTAATGAGGAGATTTGTTTTTAGGTTTAAAAATGAATGCAGGGGCGCCTGGGTGGCGCAGTCGGTTAAGCGTCCGACTTCAGCCAGGTCACGATCTCGCAGTCCGTGGGTTCGAGCCCCGCGTCGGGCTCTGGGCTGATGGCTCAGAGCCTGGAGCCTGTTTCCGATTCTGTGTCTCCCTCTCTCTCTGCCCCTCCCCCGTTCATGCTCTGTCTCTCTCTGTCCCAAAAATAAATTAAAAAAGTTGAAAAAAAAAATTAAAAAAAAAAAAAAAAGAATACAAACATAAACATCAGTCATTTTAAATTTCCGTCTCTGCACCTTGGCGAGTATATTTTGGATATTTGCATCTGTTTGTATTCATGTTCATTTACGAGATTGAACTATAGTTTCCCTTTCCTGTGCATCTCTTTCAAAGTTTCATTATCTTTACTGGATTGGTCATATGATTTTGTTATTATCTGTTTTTTTCCTATGATTAAGAAAACTTGATGTATAATTATGTCTACAGTTATCCACACCTGAGATGCTCCTTGTGGAAATGTTTTTAATTGAAGTTGAATTTCTTTTTGATTATTCAGATTTTTTATTTACATTGGGTTGGTTTTGCTTTGATACATTTTGTATTTTTAGGGATTTTTGAATTTTATCTAAAGTTTCTTCAAATTTACTGGTGTTAATAATATTTCTTAATAGCTTTTAAATCTATCTTGGATCTGTAATGTCTCCTTTACATTCCTAATCATATTTATTTTGTCTCTATTCTCATTTTCTTGATCACTTTCTCCAGTTTATTAGTTTTATTCAAAGAACTTAGTTTTATTCATCTTCTCTTTGTTCTATTTTCTAGTCCATTAATTTCAACATTAAAAAAAATCTATTTTCTACTTTATTTGGTTTATTTTTTTAATTTCTTAATTTGGGTGCTTTATTAATTTTTAATCTCTTTTGTTTTATATTATAATAATTTGAGGATAATATTTTTTCTATAAACACTATTTTCATGTTATCTTTCCAAACTTTTGTGCTTTCATTATCATTCAATTCCAAATATTTTGTTTTTTTGAGGTTTACTTTTCCCAAAATGTTATTTATCTTGTGTGTTTATATATTCTGTTATATGAAAACTTAAAAAAAATCTTTTTATACTGATTCCTTATGTAATTATAATATGGTTGAAGACTATGGTCATATGATATTGATTTTTCAAATTTTGTTGAGACTTGCTCTGTGGTTTACTGTATGGTCGATTAAAAAAATGTCTATTTCATATACCTGTGAGAAGAACATATAATCTCTGTTAGGGGCAGAGACACATATATTAGACTTATAAATAAAATTTATAAAAAAAGTTAATTTATTTTAATTTTTCTTTAGTGTATTTGACAGACAACGTTACATTAGTTTCAGATGTACAACTTAATGATTTGATGAGTTTATACATTGTGCTGTGTTCACTTGTGAGTATCACTACCATCTGTCCCATTACATTGCTATTACAATATCACTGACTGTATTCCTTATATTGTACTTTTTATTTTTGTGACTTACTCATTTCATAACTGGAGGCCTCTGTCTTCTCCCCTTCACTTATTTTGCCCAACCCCCCATCTCCCTTCCCTTTGGCAGTCATTAGTCTGTTACCTGTATTTATAATTCTGATTTTGCTTTTTGTTTATTTTATAGAGTCCATTTATGAGTGGAATCATGACTTACTTACTTTACCCTCTAAGGTCATCCATGTTGTCTCAAATAGAGAGATCTCATTTTTTATGGCTGTGTAATATTGCATTCCATCTATCATCTATCTATATCTATATCTGTCTATCTATCTATCTATCTATCTATCTCACATTTTCCTTATTCATTTGTCTATTGATGAACACTTAGGTTGTGTCTATGTCTTGGCTATTGTAAATAATGCTGCAGTAAACATAGGGATGTGCATATCTTTTTGAATTAGCGTTTCAATTTTTCCTGTAAATACCCAGTAATGGAATTATTGGATAATGTGGTTTTTCTATTTTTAATTTTTTGAGGAGCCTCCATACTCTTTTCCACAGAGGCTATACCAGTTTATATTTTGACTAGTAGTGCATGAAGGTTCCTTTTTCTCCACATCTTAACCAACACTTGTTGTTCCTTGTCTTCTTGATTTTAGCCATTCTAACAGATGTGAGATATCTCACTGCAGTTTTGATTTTCATTTCTTTGATGATTAGTAACGTTGAGCATCTTTTCATGTGTCTGTTGGCCTTCTGTATATCTTTGGAGAAATGTCTTCATGTCTTCTGCCCATTTTTTTTAAATTGAATTGTTGCTCTTTCTGATGTTGAGTTGTATATGTTCTTTATATATTTTGGATATTGACACCTTGTCAGATATGTCATTTGCAAGTATCTTCTTCCATTCACTAGATTGTGCTTTTGTTTTGTTGATGGTTTCCTTTGCTGTGCGTAAGCTTTTTATTTTGATGTAGTCCTAATAGCTTATTTTTGCTTTGGTTTCCCTTGTCTTAGGAGACATATATGTAAAAATATTGCTATGGCTGATGTCATAAATTCCTGTGTTATTTTCTAGAATTTTTATGGTTGCAGGTCTTTAATCCATTTTGAGTTCATTTTTGTATATGGTATTAGAAAGTGGTCCAGCTTTCCCAGTACCATTTATTAAAACGACTCTTTTCCCCATTGTATATTCTTGCTTTGTCATAGATTAGTTGGCCATATAAACATCGGTTTATTTCTAGGGTATCTGTTCTGTTGACCTATATATCTATTTTTGTGCCAGTATCATATTGTTACGATTACTATAGCTTTGCAGTATGTCTTGAAATCTGGAATTGTGATACTTCCAGCTTTGTTTTTCTTCCTCAGAATTACTTTGGCTATTCCAGGTCTTTTGTGGTTCCTTGTAAATTTTAGTATTATTTGTTATAGTTTTGTGAAAAGTGATTTTGGTATTTTGATAGGAATTGCATTGAATTTGTAGATTGCTTTGGGTAATATGGACATTTTGACAATATTAATTTTTAAAATCCATAATCATAGAATATCTTTCAATTTTTTTGTATCATGTTCAACTTCTTTTATTAGTTTTTATATTTTTCTTTTTTTATTATTTTTTTTATTAAAAAATTTTTTTTAACGTTTATTTATTTTTGAGACAGAGAGAGACAGAGCATGAACGGGGGAGGGGAAGAGAGAGAGGGAGACACAGAATCGGAAGCAGGCTCCAGGCTCTGAGCCATCAGCCCAGAGCCCGATGCGGGGCTCGAACTCAGGGACCGCAAGATTGTGACCTGAGCTGAAGTCCGACACTTAACCGACTAAGCCACCCAGGTGCCCTGTGTTTTATATTTTTCAGAATACATGTCTTTTACCTGTTTTATTAAGTATTTATAGGTGTTTTATTCTTTTAGGTACAATTGTAGATGGTGTTGTTTTTTTAATTTCTCTTTCTGTGACTTCAGAGTTACTATATAGAAACATTACCAATTTCTGCATATTAATTTTGTATCCTGCCACTTTAATGAATTCATTTATTACTTCTAGTCATTTTTTGGTGAATTGTTAGGATTTTCTGTGTACAGTATCATGTCACTTGGGAATAGTTACAGTTTAATGTCTTTATCAATATGGATGACTTTTATTTCTTGTATTTTCTTTTTAAACGTAAAGAAAATTTAATGTTTATTTATTTTTGAGTGAGAGAGAGAGACAGAAGGTGAGCGGGAAGGGCAGAGAGAGAGGGAGACACAGAATCTGAAGCAGGCTCCAGGCTCTGAGCTGTCAGCACAAAGCCCAACATGAGGCTCAAACTCAATGAGAGCAGGACTTGGGCCGAAGTTGGACACCCAACTGTCTGAGCCACCCAGGTGCCCCTATTTCTTTTTCTTGTCTGATTGCTGTGGCTAGGACTTCTAGTACTATGTCATAATGAAAGTGGTTAGAGTGGACATCCTTATTTGGTTCTTGACCTTAGAGGGAAGGCTCTCAGTTTTCCCCCATTGAGGATGATGTTAGCTGTGGGTTTTTCCTACAAGGTATATAGTATGCTGAGGTATGTTACCTCTCCATTTTGTTGATTTTTTAAAAAAAATTTTAATCAGAAATAGATGTTGAATCTTATCAAATGTTTTTTCTCCATCTTTTGAGATGATCATGTGATTTTCATATTTCGTTTTGTTGTTATATTTATGATGTTGATTGATTTGTGAATATTGAACCATTCTTGCATCCTGGGAGTAAATTCTACCCCATCATGGTGAATGATCTTTTTAATGTATTGTTGTATGTGGTTTGCTAATATTTCACTGAGGATTTTGTATCCCTTTCATCAAAAGTTTTGGCTTGTGGGGTGTGTGTGTGTGTGTGTGTGTGTGTGTGTGTGTGTGTGGTTGCTGTTTGGTTTTGGTATCAGGGTAATGCTGGCCCTTCTCTAATGTTTTTGGAAGCTTTCCTTCCTCTTCTATTTCTTAGAATAGTTTGAGGAGAATAGGTATTAACTCTTTTTTAAATGTCTGGTAGAATTCACTTGTGAATGCATCTGGTCCTGGACCTCTACATTTTTGTTTGTTTGTTTGTTTGTTTTAATTTTTATTAGTTCAATGTTGTTATCTGTAATTGGTCTGTTCAGATTTTTTACTTCTTCCTGGTTCAATTTTGGAAGATTGTATGTTTCTAGGAATTCATCTATTTCTTCTAGTTTGTCAGCATATAATTTTTATAGTCTTCTCTTAAACTCTTTTATATTTCTGTGTTATCAGTTCTTACTTCTCCTTCCTCCTTTCTGATTTTATTTATTTAAGTCCTTTCTCTTTTTTCCTAATTAGTCTGGCTAAGGGTTTGCCATTTTTGTTTAGTTTTTCAAAGAACTAGATTTTGTTTCATAGATTTTTAAAATTATCTTTTTAGTTTCTATGTCATTTATTTCTGCTCTGATCTTTATTATTTCCTTTTTTTCTACTCACCTTGGATTTTGTTTTTCTTATTCTAGTTCCTTTAGGTATAATGGTAGATTGTTGGAGTTTTTTCTTGTTTCTTGAGGCAGGCAGGCCTGTATCTCTATGTACTTTCCTTTTAGAACTGCTTTTGCTGTGTCCCAAGAGATTTGGAACCATTGTGTTTTCATTTTCATTTATCTCCATGTATTTTTTTTTTTATTTTTCCTTTGATTGCTTCATTGACACATTGGTTGTTTAATATCATGTTGTTTAGTCTTCATGTTTTTGTGTTTCTTCCAGTTTTTTTCTTGTGATTTGTTTCTAGTTTCATACTGTGTGGTTAGAAATGATTCATGGCATGTTTTCAGTCTTCTTAAATTTGTTGAGGCTTGTTTTATGTCCTAATATGCATTCTATACTGGAGAATGTTCCATGTGCACTTGAAAAGAATGTGTATGCTGTTTTTTTTTTTTTTTTTTTTTTAATTTATTTTTGAGACAGAGAGAGACAGAGCATGAACGGGGGAGGGGCAGAGAGAGAGGGAGACACAGAATCGGAAGCAGGCTCCAGGCTCTGAGCCATCAGCCCAGAGCCCGATGTGGGGCTCGAACTCAGGGACCGCGAGATCGTGACCTGAGCTGAAGTCGGACGCTTAACTGACTGAGCCACCCAGGCGCCCCATATGCTGTTGTTTTTGGATGGAATGTTCTGTATATATCTATTATGTCCATCTGGACCAGTGTCTCATTCAAACACATTGTTTCCTTATTGATTTTCGTCTGGATGATCTATCTACCAATGTGAGTAGACCGTTAAATTCCCCATTTTATTGTATTACCACCAACTTTTTTCTTTATATCCACTCATGTTTGTTTTATGTATTTAGGTGCTCCAGTTTTGGGTGTGTAGATATTTACAATTTTTATATCTTCTTGTTGGATTGATCCCTTTATCATTATGTAATGCCTTTCTTTCTCTCTTATTGCAGTCTTTATTTTAATTTTGTCTAATATAAGTATTGCTATCCCAGCTTTTTTTTTTTTTTCATTTGCATGGTGAATATTATCTGTTCTTTCACTTTCAGTCTGTATGCATCTTTAGGTCTGAGATAAGTCTCTTGTAGGCAGCATATTGATAAGTCTTGTTTTTTTTTTTTATCCATTTCACCACTCTGTGTCTTCTGATTGGAGCATTTAAGCTATTTACATTTAAAGTAATTATTGATAGGTATATACTTATTGCCATTTTAAAAATTTGCTTTCTGTTTGTTTTTATAGTTCTTCCTTGCTCCTTTCTTCCTCTCTTGCCTTTTTTATTCATGATCAATGAGTATCTATAGTGTTTTGTTTGCTTTCTTCCTCTTCATGTTTTGTGTATCTATCATAGGTTTTGGGTTTGTGGTTACCATGAGGTTCATATATAACATAGGAAGTAAATAGCAGTCTATATTAATTTGATGGTCTTTTAAGCTCAAACACACTTAAAAAAAAGAAATGAAAAAAAACTTCATTCTTTTTCTTTTTCCCTTTTTCCATTTTTTCTCTCTTCTCCACACTTTATATGGTGTCATATTTTACATCTTCTTATTCATATTTTTCTTATGTGTAATTGTGGTCATTTCTTTTCTATGTAAAAAACTACCTTTAACATTTCTTGTGAAGCTGGTTTAGTGGTGATAAATTCCTTTATCTTTTGTTTTTCTGGGAAACTTTTTATCTCTCCTTCAAACCTGAATGATAACCTTACTGGGTTGAGTATTCTTGGTTATAGGTGTTTTCCTTTCAGCACTCTGAATATATCATGCCCCTCCTTCTGGTTTGCAAAGTTTCTGCTGAAAACTCAGCTGCTAGCCTTATAGATTTTTCCTTATTGGTAACTTTTTTTCTTCTCTTGCAACTTTTAAGATTTTATCTTTATCTTTGGCATTTTAATTACTATGTGTCATGATGTGGACCTTTTTGGGTTCATTTTGTTTAGAACTCTCTGTGCCTCTTAGACTTGGTTTCTCTCCCAGGTTTTTTATTTTTTTATTTTTTTTAATGTTTATTTATTTTTGACAGAAAGAGAGACAGAGCATGAATGGGGGAGGGGCAAAGAGAGAGGGAGACACAGAATCCAAAGCAGGCTCCAGGCTCTGAGCTGTCAGCACAGATCCCAACGCGGAGCTTGAATTCACAGACTGCGAGATCATGACCTGAGCCGAAGTTGGACGCTCAACTGACTGAGCCACCCAGGCTCCCCAAGGAAGTTTTTAGTTACCATTTTGTCAAATAAATATTCTACACCTTTGTCTCTTTCTTCTGGAACCTATAATGCAATTTTTTTTTTTTTGCTTGATGTTGTCTAAGAGATCTCTTAACCTATCCTCATTTTCAAAAATTCTTTTCTCTATTTTCTGTTCAGCTTGTGTGTTTTCCATTACCCTGTCTTCCAGATTGCTGACACTTACTTCTGCATCTTCTAGTCTACTGTTGATTCCCTCTAGTATATTTTTTTCTTCAACTCTGGTTGGTTGTTTTCAATATTTTCTACCTCCTTATGGTAAATCTTACTGCATTTTTCCATTCCTTTCTTCAACCCAGTGAATACTTTATAGTCATTAAATATATAAACATTTAATTTCTTTATTAGGTATATTGCTTGTCTCTGTTTTATTTAGTTCTTTTTCTGAGGCTTTTTCTTGTTGTTTATTTTGGAGCGTATTTTTCCGTCTCCCCATTTTGCTTGACTTTCTGTGTTTGTTTCTGGATTAGGTGAAATGGCTACTTCTCCTAAAGTTGAAGGAGTGGTCTTGTGTATCGTGTCCTCAATGCAGACTGTGTGTGCTTGGTGACTTTTGCTGACTGGCTGGAGCTGTGACTGTATATGCTAGTTACTCTTTTAAACCAAGATTTTTTACAGAAAGAATAAAGATAATAATAATAATAATAATAAGCAAAAAAGGAAAATAGTAAAAAGAGACAGGGAAAAAAAACAAAAAAAAAGAGAGAAAGAAAAAACAGATTTTTTTTTAAAATGGAGTTATTTTTAAAAAAGAAAAAAGGAACAATAACAAAACGAACAAAACCAAACAGATAAAAAGAAAAAAGGAAAACACAAAACCATGGCATGTTTTCTGTGCCCAAGCACCACAGGGTGGCTTGTATGGGCTTGTGGACCCTGGGCTTACTGAGGCCACAAGCTCACTGTGTGTTGGACTCTGCTCCAGTCCAACTGGAGGGGGAAAGAATATTCTTAGTTCCCAGGCCCTTTTACACCATGGCTTTTTTCCTGTGCTCCTGAGCATCTAAGGCTGGTGTGTCTAGAGGGCCCTGGGCTTGCTGAGGTTAGAAGCTCCCTGTGAGCACTGAATCTACCAGTTATGGCCCTAAACCTGTCATGCCATGGGACCCGTCACTTCATCTGAACGCCTTTTTTGGCATCCAGGTCCTGCTCAGGTTCAAGCTTTTAACGTGGAGGCACCGTAGCTCTTGGGGCCATTTAAACTGCTTCTTTTTCTGTGCCCCAGCACAACTAGGGCTGGTGTGGGCTTGTGGATCCTTGGGCTGGCCGAAGCCATGAGCTCACCAAGATGACCAACCTGCCTATTAAGTTGTCTGAACATAAACACCATGTGTTTTTCTCTAGTCCCTCTGACCTGGAGAGCTTTCCTGCTGCTCCTCTGCCACTTGGAAGAGTTCTAGTGTTGTCTGTTTTATATGCTAAACCACAGGTTTTTTCCTCCTGTTCTCCAGGACAGAAGGATATGTTTCCAGTCCCTCAATACTATCCTTCCCCACTTCCATTTGCAGCATTGGCTGTGGGGGTGCTCTTTGCTGCTGTGTGTTCATCTCTCTTGCTGTTCTCTTGCTGTTCTATCTTTGGTTTTTCAGTAGCAATGTCAGCCCTCCAGTTCTTCAGGAGGAATTTTTCTGTTAACAGTATAGTTTAGTGTGTTCATGGAGGTGAGTTCAGAGTCTTCCTACTAGCCATCTTGAACCAGAACTAAATAAAAATTTTAAATTTGGTCATCAAAATATTTTAACCTTTAACAATTTTGTGTTCACTTATCATAAGCATAAAATCTCCTGCTATACTAGCAAATTTACTTATAATATATTCCTGAATTCTATCATGTTTTCTTTACATATAATAACAAATTTATGTGCAGTATATTTCTGAATTTTATCAGGTTTTTTCTTTGCATATTTACATTATTTCCATATAAGTTTATTATTTTTTTTCTCTTATCAATTAAAAATTTTCAACATATAATGGCTTTCTTCATTCTTACTAATGTAATGGTCTTAGGTTCTAATTGTATATTAATATAACTGTCTTAGCTTTGTCATAGTTAGAATTTATCAATGTATTCTTCCATCTTTTCCTTTTAACCTTTTTGTGTCTTTAACTTGTGCATTTATTGTATAAATAACATCAGCCCGTTGAAGATTTCCTTCTTTGTTGTTTCTTTTGAAAAGCCTTCTGTTGGGGCGCCTGGGTGGCTCAGTCGGTTGAGCGTCCGACTTCAGCCAGGTCACGATCTCGCGGTCCGTGAGTTCGAGCCCCGCATCGGGCTCTGGGCTGATGGCTCGGAGCCTGGAGCCTGCTTCCGATTCTGTGTCTCCCTCTCTCTCTGCCCCTCCCCCGTTCATGCTCTGTCTCTCTCTGTCTCAAAAATAAATAAACGTTAAAAAAAAAATAAAAAAGAAAAGCCTTCTGTTATTCTAAATTTTTTGAAAAGCTTTTTGTTAGTCTCATTACTTTTTACTATTTTGTAGATTTGTCTTTACTCTGTTTTCTTTTAAAATTTTTGTCATTTTCTTTGGTGATTTGTAATTTTACCACAACTTTTTAATGGGTAATGCTTTTATTTTTGCCTTTTGTATGCCTGCTTATATACATTGTACTTCTCTTTATTTGTGAATCCAGACAATGTTCTAGACAATTCTCAAATATTAAATGTTTGAATATCTTCTCTTCTTTGTTCTATTTTTTCCTGATGAGGCGAGGATTAGGCATATGTTATATATTCTTGTTTCATTCTCTATGTCTCTTACTTTCTCTTTCACATCTTTCATTTTGTTTCCTCTCTGTGCTGTGTTGTACATAATTATTTGGCTTTAGCACAATGTTCACTAAATCACTTTTTAGCTGTATCTATTATATCTTTATCTTTTTTGCTTTATCTGTTATATAACGTGTCCATTCAGGTTACTTTGAATTTCAAAATTATATTTTTCAGTTCTAAATTTGCATTTTCATGTATTCCTGACATTAATGTTTTATATTGCCAATTAATTTATTATTCCATTTTTTCTTTAAATGTTTTTATCTATTTTATTTTATATTTGATAACTCAAACATCTTAGATCTTTGGAGATCTAAACCTCTTGTTGGTAATTATTTATTTATTTATTTTTAACAATCAAAAGAGGCCCAAGACCATTTAATCTGGGCTCGCAAACTGTTACAGGCACCTCTTATATTCACATCAACTTGTTTGTCTTATGAGGATACAGGGAGATATGTTATCCTCATTTTTTTTTTTTTTCCAGTTGGGACAGAAAAAAAGTAAAGTGACTTAACCCAGGATAATTTACAAGTCATAGCAAAAGAGAGTAAATGAGTGCTCGCTTCGGCAGCACATATACTAAAAAAGAGAGTAAATGAACATGGGCTCCATGTTCATTCCTTTTCTCTTCATACACCACAAAACGAATGGCCACATGTATCTATAAATTATATTCCCTTTCTTGTCTCAGTTACAATAGTTTTGTCCATTTATTTACTGTCAAGTTAACTTATTCTAATTTCCTCTGCCTTTTGAAAAATTGAGGTGTTTTCTTATAGAATGTTCCACATTCTGGAGCTGATTCTTCTCTCAGAGTCAATTGATCTGTTCCTCTATCTCTGTATTTCCTGTAAAATCCAGCCTAGTGCAACCCAGCTATGCCACTTCCTTCCTTTTCAGCTCTGCCCACTCTGCGTCTTGTTGGTAGTTATTTTTGACTCTTATTCCTGGTGACCTGTTTTCATTTGTATTTACTTTTTAATTCATTATGTTGCTGGATGAATAAGGCTAAATTAAATATTTCACCCACAAACGGAGTTCTGTTGATAGCATTATTTGACTTGAAATATAAGTGATACTCAATATGTTAGATATACTTATGCTTGTTAAAACCCTCTTGCCATAGTAACAGGGGTGAATGAAGTATTGGCCATTGATGAGCTTTCTGAGTGTGTTCAGTCAGTGCCTCCTAGAAAATCTTTGCCACATGCGTTGAAAAGATTCATGAGCCTTATGTTTAGAATGGCTAGAGGCTTTCCGTATTATAAGGAAACAGTGTCAGTAAAATCCAAGTATCAGGTAAGATAAATCACCCATTTAAATTAAGGATTTTCAAGAGTCTGCTTTTGTGTATTTTTAAAGGAAAAAAAAAAAGGTAATTTCCACTAGGTGGCTGTTAAATATTGGGAGAGAATTGAAATATCTTCTCTTGTTTAAGAAGGAAAAATGAGAGTAAGGAATAAAACAAAATGTGAAATTGTTAATAAATTGATTAAAAATTAATTTTTAAGATGTTTTTATTTATATTTGAGGGAGAGAGAGAGCATGATCAGGGGAGTGGCAGAGAGAATGGGAGACGCAGAATCTGAAGTAGCTCCTAGGTTCTGAGGTGTCAGCACAGAGCCTGACACAGGGCTTGAACTCATGAACCGTGAGATCATGTATAGTTTATACAATGTATAGCTCTTTATATTTTATTATTTATTTATTTATTTTAGAGGGAGCATACAAGTGGCAGGGAGGGGCAGAGGGAGAGAGAGATTGAATCTTTTTTTTTTCAACGTTTATTTATTATTATTATTTTTTTTTGGGACAGAGAGAGACAGAGCATGAACGGGGGAGGGGCAGAGAGAGAGGGAGACACAGAATCGGAAACAGGCTCCAGGCTCTGAGCCATCAGCCCAGAGCCCGACGCGGGGCTCGAACTCACGGACCGCGAGATCGTGACCTGGCTGAAGTCGGACGCTTAACCGACTGCGCCACCCAGGCGCCCCTGAGAGATTGAATCTTAAGCAGGCTCCATGCTCAGCTCAGCACAGAACCCGCCGTGGGGCTTGAATTCATGACCCTGGGATAATGACCTGAGTTGAATTCAAGAGTCTGACACTCAATGGACTGAGCCACCTAGGTTCGCCTATGGCTCTTTACCTTTCTTAAGTGCCCTGTTAAGAATAAATGAAGCAGTGGTGCATAAAAGGTTTTGACTCATGTAATCTCAGAGACTGAGAGAATATTCAGAAATTTAGTTGGACTCTATCATCATCGTTATTAAATGATGATTTTCAGTGTGGAAATTCGCAGAATCCTGTGAGATGGTGGGCAATTATACATTATTTTTTTTTCTATGTGAAAACCTGTCCCGTATCTTTCCTTTAAAAAAACCCTTAAATTTCAGGTAAAGAAATAATTATATAAATCTGTTGGTATGGGTTTCTGTTGTATTCGTTTATTCCATTAGGTATATTCCTGATGTCACCGAGCCACCCAGGCGCCCCTCACATTCCTGTTTTCAAAAAATGAAGATATATGTGGTTTCATTAGACCTGTACTTCCTAAGGAGACAATTTAGAAGGAGGAGGATGTAGGGGCGCCTGGGTGGCGCAGTCGGTTAAGCGTCCGACTTCAGCCAGGTCACGATCTCGCGGTCCGTGAGTTCGAGCCCCGCGTCAGGCTCCGGGCTGATGGCTCGGAGCCTGGAGCCTGTTTCCGATTCTGTGTCTCCCTCTCACTCTGCCCCTCCCCCGTTCATGCTCTGTCTCTCTCTGTCCCAAAAATAAATAAACATTGAAAAAAAAAATTTAAAAAAAAGAAGGAGGAGGATGTATTTACTAGTTTGTCATCTTCATAGAAGACTCTCTTTATTAGTCATTAAAAACAATAGTAAATTTCCAAGTGTTATATGCACTATGAGTACTAAAGCTTGTTGTAACTATTGTTATAGACAATTACAAATAACGACACCCTACGGGGGACCTTTCATTTTTGGTCATGATCAATTTACGTGTATTGCACAAATATAATAACATTTATTCAGCAGTATTCTTAATAATACTGCTTATTGTTGAGAGGACAATAATTGCAGGACAGCAGGTGAGGATTGAGGACAGCGGGTGAGTGTGTCAATATCCAGGTTCACAGAGTCCCTTAGTTTTCCATTTATGAATATCGGTTCAAACTCTTTTGTGCAGATACTGTAGGAATACTGCAGAAAATATACTGAATATGGGGGGAAAACCCACCAACAATTTGAGCTATATAGCTTCTAAATAAGGGAGGCAAACGGGGAACAAAAACAAAAGGATAGGACTAGTTACTGGGTTTGGAACAGTGATTAACTTTTTTCCTTGGAAAAACATTGTCACCGTTTCCTCTGAAATTCAGGGACACAAGGTGCTTCTTTAGCGTGTTGTGTTTATCTGTTTGAGTCACAGGAGCAAGTGACCAATGCAGCCTTTTTCATTTCTTCCCAAATCATTAACTGGCATAAGAAGTGGCTCATTGATCGCTCCTCATTATCAGGGTTAATTTGAAGAATCATTTAGCTTTAACCTCCTTCCTCGAAGAGAGGTTTTCTAACTTCCCGAGATAAATCAAATCTACCTGCATTGTCTGTCTCTGCCAGGCCAGCTTAAGTTCCTAAGATGTCCAGATATTCTGCAATCAAGGGGAGTATTTTCTGCAGAAAAAAGAGAAAGTGATGAAATTTTATTCACACAATTGGGATACCTTTTATGTGGATCTATAATCTGTAATATCATCTTTAATGGCTGCTTTTCTGAAATAATATCTGAAGTCATTAAATGACAGAATAAGAGTAGGGCAGATCTCAAGGAGTTTTTAAGGGTAAATGTAAAAATGGCAACAAAATATGGATAATTGAATAAATAAATACAGCAGGGATAGCTCTTTGGGTATGATAGGCTCTTCATATCACTCATGGGAATACAGTGGAATATGTCACTAAGGCATTATGTGAATGTTATGTGCAGAAACTGCTAATAGATTGCATAAAATTGTCCTCTTGAACTGTGAATTTTTGTTCTGCTGGTGAATGCTATTTAGGGCTATTTCTAGGACTGGTTTTGGACACATTAAAATAAGATATAAAATGTCCGAATAACTTTTTCCATCCTCAGTATATTAAGGTGTTTCTTTTAATCATAAACACACAGTATGTATAGATTAATAGATTATCTCATTTCATAGAAAATCTTACTTGGATCCCTCTTTTTAGGCATACTTGGTAATTGGGTTTAGGTATCAGAGATGCATGGGAAGACATCTCTGGATAGCTAAATACATTAACCTTACTCATTGCCCATGATCATAAATCAGGAAGGGTGTTTAATAAATTCAGAGACAAATTCAAGGAAGTGTTGATGACTACTAACATTATTTAAGTTTCCTCAGGGCTGGTTCTTAATCTTTTTAGGTGGAAAGACTTACAATATACAATATGCATTTTTGGGTAGTAACTGTATTATAGAAACAAATTTAATTTGCACAATCCAAGGGAAATAGTGGGAAAGGGAAAGAACGGAAAATGCGTATGTCTGATGGTTATTTAATAATTCCATTAAACATAAGGTTTTGTGGGCTTCTAAAAGAAGAAACAGATTTCTGCTTTTGCACCGTCTCTAAGAACATATTGTCAGAGCTCCATACAACATCATAAAAGTCTTATTAATTGTTGCGTTGAGAAATTTCACCAGTATGTTAACTATTCTGTTTCAATTTCAGTGGACACCATTATATTTCCCAGCAGTTAAAAATGGATCAGAAAGGGGCGTATGGGTGGCTCATTCAATTGAATGCCCTACTCTTGATTTGGGCTTAGGTTATGATCTGCGTGGGATTCTCTCTCCCTCTCTCTTTGTTTCTTCCCCCCCTACCTTGTACACCCTCTGTCTCTCAAAATGAATAAAAATAAACGTTTAAAAGTTTTCTTAAAAAATGGATCAGAAAAACTGACAGCCTCTTGCAGGTTGTACTAAATGCTACTGAGAGCAGTTAGTATTTTTTAAAAAGCTCTTTCTCCACCAAAAGGACTTTTCAGCATCAGATATGCTGGCAGGATAATAGTAGGCTTTATTACCATCAACACAAGACTGTCAGTATATAAGCAGAATCTTAGATGCTATTCCTATACATAAATACACTGTTAGCTTTTTTAAGCAGTGTGATTCACTGCCTCATGTACAAATAGCAAGGGCATACAAAGTGAGAAACCAACTGTCCGCCATTTACCAAACTTCATTCATTTTGCTGGAAACAGTACCAGCTTTCAAACTGCTAAAAATACCCTGTGACTAACTTAATAAAAGACAGTGCTCCCTTCCGGAATCTCAGTTCCATGAGCAAGTCAAATGGAGAGTCAATGCTCTATTTAAGCTATGTTTGAAAGGCACCAATGATGAAGTTTACATGTATAGTGGAAGGAAGTGACTAGTGCATTGTATCATTTGTCATGAAGAACATAGCTTTCGAATGTAAAAGCTTGTTAAAAAGAATGATGGTAAAGGCCTACTGCCATTAGGACATGTCATAAGCAAACAAAATTAATGTACATGGTGGAGCCAGGACAGAATTGTCTCCCTGGAACATAACTTGTATCATGTAAGAAATTGTGAATATTTTTTTGTTTCAGTAAGCAGTTGTCTTTCCATGATCACCTTTAGGCCTATGCAAAGACTGAATATAGTTTTATTTTCATACCACTTTCATCCTTTTAACATTAATAGAGCTTTTAGCCTGAAGCACACAGATACAATTATTCTTTTTCTGTGCATTGTCTGAATATCTCTGTATGCAAAACACCTGGGTTAGGGGCAGGATTATCCCTGTTTCTAAAGGAAAGGTCTTGGATATCTCAAAATTTAAATTTATACCAAACTACCTGTTGTTTCTGTTCTTTTTTCCTTTTTTATATTAGGGTAAAATATAGATTGTATAAAATTCAATATTTTAACCATTCTGAAGTTCACAGTTAAGAAGCATCAAATACATTTACAGTGTTGTACAACTGTCACTATCAATCTCTAAAACTTTTCATCATCTCATATTGAATTCTGCATCCATTGAACAAACACTCCTCATTGTCCCCTCACCACAATCCCTGGCAACCACAACCTTACTTTTTGTCTCTATGAATTTGACTACTGTAGGTGCCTCATATAAGTGGAATTATACCATATTTTTCTTTTTGCAACTGACGTATTTCACTTAACATAACGTCTTCAAGTTTTATCCATGTGTCAGAATTTCATTCCTTTTTGTGGCTGAATAATATTCCATTGTATGTGTATATTACATTTTACTTATCCGTTTATCTGTTGACGGACATTTGAGTTGTTTTCACCTTTTGACTATTGTAAATAATGCTGCTATAAAATCTGAGTAGTGTATTTTCTTTCTCTTATTGTGGCCATATGTTCAGCACCACATTTATTTATGTTGATTGTATATTTTCTGTGGGTGAATTATAAGCTCCTTGAGGACAAAGTTCTTGCTGTTTTATGTTTATAAACCCATAGTAGACAGCATAGTTTTTAGACATAATGAGTGTTAAATAATACTAGATGGATTACTAAATGCATCTCAGAGAAATTCTAGACTTTGTTAATAACTGCCCATTATCAAAAACAGGGACAGAAAAAAGCACTTTTAACAGTGATTGATAAATTGCTCTGCTCTTTTCTTGCGTCTCCAGTTTCCTTTAAGAATGCTCGGAAGAAATAGGGAAAAGGAATCCCTCTAGGCTATACAGAATATATAAGTGTGATGAACTGCATTAGTAAACTACTGAAAGTAGTACAAAAATTATATGAATGTTATCAAAGTGAATCTGAAAGGTAGAACATTTAAGTTTCAGCCTGATTTAATGAGCTGATGAACAGCTTTCTTTGTGACTATGATCTAGAATCTCAGTAGACAACAGACCCTATTTGCCAATCTTGTAGTGCAGCCTTGCAGGTGAATTGAATACCTAACTAGCCTGCCAATAGCTAGCTAGTTATTTATTTATTTATTTATTTATTTATTTATTTAAGCTAGTAAGATTTTCAGCACCATACTTATCTATATAACATCTTTAGAAATATTCTTTAGCAAGACTATGCATCAAGTGTTTCTGAATTTAGAGAAAGAGCTAGAACTTAAAATATAATAATAATAATAATAACAATAATAATAATAATAATATAACCTGAGCACTGCTCTGACCTAGATGCTGTACCAGGTACTAGCGTTAATTTGTTAATCATCACAGCTCTGTTAGGTTTCTGCTTTTATATCTCCTGATATATATTCTGAGGAACAGAGAAGCCATTTGATTCATCAGGAAATTAGGCCAAGAATTGAATCCTGGTTTGTTGGACACCAAAATTCCAACTCTGTCTTGTTTTTAAGAATTTCCTTTGCAATTAATGTATTCATGCATTTTTCAAAGTGTTTTTACTTTTTTCTTTTCCAACTGTATGATTTTTCTTTTTTCCAAAATCTGTATCTCTGACTTGGATCTTGTGTCCGTACCTCTAACCTAAATCTGATTTTAGTCATTTTAATTTCATGTCTCTTTTTCTGTAGATTGCAGGTTAGTTTCCACTGGTTGATTCAAATTATTGATCTGACTTAACTCCCTGTAGATGTTATACCTGCTTACATTTTATTTATATGCTAATTAAGTCTGAAGTTTTGGCCTCTTTTATTGCTTATCCCTTTATTCATGCTATCCCTATATCTCTCCCCAATTAAATTCTTTTCAATCTAAGCATAGGTCTTTATTAAAGCACCGAGGTGGAAATAAAATATTAAATATCATTCTATTTAAATGAGTCACACATTTTAGAGCAAGGGTATAATGAAATAAATCTATGACATAGTTAAGCACCTTGATGCTTAAACTAACCTAGTTTCCTCCTAGTCTTGAGCAGAAGAAATCTATCATAAATCAGCCAAAAGCTTTTCTGTAGACTGTGAGATTATGGTTCTTATTTTTGAGAGTTTAAGGGCACATTGCTGTCATGAGCTCTTTAAAGTTCTATGAATACACAGGTCAATAGCCAGCTTACAAATAATCAGGAAAGGGTTTCTGTTTGCTTTTCAGCATTTCCTGTTCTTAATTCTTTTTCTTTATTTCTTGTGGCTGATCAGAAAGTTTAAAGAGAACATCATGGCATTCTTTTTTGTTTAAAAAATATTGGGGCGCCTGGGTGGCGCAGTCGGTTAAGCGTCCGACTTCAGCCAGGTCACGATCTCGCGGTCCGGGAGTTCGAGCCCCGCGTCGGGCTCTGGGCTGATGGCTCAGAGCCTGGAGCCTGTTTCCGATTCTGTGTCTCCCTCTCTCTCTGCCCCTCCCCCGTTCATGCTCTGTCTCTCTCTGTCCCCAAAATAAATAAGCGTTGAAAAAAAAAATTTAAAAAAAAAAAATATTAACCCTTAGACTAAAAATTTTTTTTAATTGAAGTATAATTAACATACTATTAGTTTCAAGTGTACACCATAATGATTCAACAGTTCTAAACATTACTCACTGCTCACCATGATAGGTGTAGTTACCATCTGTCACCACGCAGTGTTTATTACAGTATATTCTTTGTAAGTTTTATTTCTTTCTTAGATTGTCAGTGTTGCACAGATAGCTTACATTCATAGGATTTAACTAAAGATTCCTTTTGGTAAGAGCAGGAAATTAAGATTTTAATACTGTAGAAGCTTTAACTAGAAAAAAATAATGGTTTGCTTTTCATTTCTTTGTGACAATATAGTGTAATGCTTGAAAATTTTTTCCCAAACTTACTATAGATGTGAGGTAGCACAATCCTTATCATCCTTTCACTCATTTTACTCCAAATATTTCCTCTTCTTTTCTATAGCTACCAGTACTGAGTAGTTTCTTGTTCTATTTCAGTTTTAACCCTTCATTATCCCATTATTATGATTGTTGGCGTTTCTTATATTCTGGTCCTTACGTAACACAAATCCATGGTTTATTAACTATATAAACAATAAGAGCTGTATGAAGTGCTATTCTCCTTCTGGATTTTGAGGATGAAAAAGAGGTTTAGAAGAAACTGCATCCCAGAGAGCTCTGTTTTTGTCAAAGCCTGATATGAACAAAGTGATATTTTCCCACCTTCAGTGACCTGCTGAGGAAGAACTATTAAAAAGTGCCATTTAAAGCAGTCATTTTTATTCTGAAAAAGGCTAGCTTATGCTATAAATCAGAAAAAAGTTTCCAAGTGAGAAGAACATTATTCTTCTGAATGATGAAAATGAGCTCCTTGGTATTATATATAATGGAGGAGAGGAAAGGCATGTAGGTTTCAGGTCTGCAGAATGTATATGTTGCTGCTAAGGGCATGGGCAGCCCAACAATGCGTAGGGTTATTCTATACCTCATGATTGTGCCACACCGCAGTTTATGTGTGTGATGTATTACTCAACGATATCAACAAGGCAGAAATGGGAATTATATGGACCAAATGTGGTAATCATGGACAATTATATATAGGACATTCTTGGTACTTAATAAAAATGTATTGTTTAACTATAATGTATAATATGGTAGCAATACAAAACAAACCAACAAATACAGAAGGATAAAAGTACTTCAAGAGTTTATTCAAGCTAGAAAGAAAAGCTGGTGCAGCTCTGTGTCTGCTGCATTATTCATCTGAAAAAGTCTTATGAAATGTGCAATCAGGCTTTTTGTAAAATGTAATAAAACAGTGATCACAGATATGAATTTCCCTCCCTTTTTTCCTTCGTTCCTTTGTTCCTTCCTTCATTCCTTCCTTTATTCTGTCTGTCTGTCTATTCATCATCTGATCTATCTATCTATGTTTTTCAGCTAGGGTCAGTTTAGGGTTATTTGAAAAATTTTAACCAAAGTATGGAGATTATTTTAATGAAAAATAATCCATATAGGAAGAGTGATGATTTGCCGAGCTCCTTTCTTTAATTCAAGGTCTTGGAGCGATAAGGCTCTGGGAAACTGAAATCATTAGATCTCTTGTGGTTTCGAAGATGGTGCTTTCATACTACTCTGACAAGGCATATTTTCTTTACTAAACTAGTGATCACAACAAAAATCTAGAACACTGTTGAATGTCAGAATGTTCAGAAATTCAGAGGACAAACAGACAGGAATTGAGCCAATGACAATGAAGACTGTTTTCCTTATAGTCAAATGCTCTAGGTTCATTGGAGTCACGGAGTTTGAAGAACTGGAGTTTTTCTTTGAAAATGAAGTCACACCAAGGGCCTGCAGAGATTCTTTATCAAAGATGATATGCAGATGGCATATGATAATATGGTTAACATGTGTCATTAGGGAATTGAAAATTAAGACAATAAGGAGATAGTACTACATACCTGTTGGAATTGCCAAAATCTGGAACACTAACAGCACCAAATGCTGGCAAGGATGTAGAGCAGCAGGAACCCTTATTTATTGCTGGGGGGAAAGCAAATGGACCATTTTTTAAACAAAACTGATCACACTCTTACTAGCAATTGTTCTAGCAATTGTACTCCTTGGCATTTACCCAAATGAGTTGAAAACTTATATGTTAATACAAAAACCTGCACATGGATGTTTATAGCAGCTTTATTCATAATTGCCCAAACGTGGAAACAACCAAGATGTCCTTAAGTAGGTGAATAGATAAATAAACTGTGGCTCATCCAGACAATGGAATTTTGTTTAGCGCTAAAAGAAATGAGCTTTCAAGTTAAGAAAAGATACGGAGTAACCTCAAATGCATGTTACTAAGTGAAAGAAGCCAATCTGAGAGAGCTAAGTACTGTAGGATTCTAACTGTATGACATTGTGGAAAGGCAAAAAAAATGGAGACAGTAAAAGTGTCCAGTGGTTGCCAGGGGTTGAGGGTAGGGAGTGACGAATAGGCAGTGCGTGAAGGATCTTTAGGGCAATGAAAAACTCTCTGATTCTATCATGGTGGGTACGTTTGTCCAAATGCATAGAATGCACAACACCAAGAGTAAAACCTAAGACAAACTATGGAATGTGGGTGATAACGGTGTGTCAGTGAAAGTTCATCAGTTGTAACACATGTATCACTCTGGTGACAAGTTTTGATAGTTGGGGAAGCTGTGTGTATGTGGGAGGAAGGGGTATATGGGAAACTTCTGTATCATCTGCTCAATTTTGCTGTGAACCTAAAAGTCCTCCTAAAAAAAGTCTATTTAAAAAAATTAATATGAGATTTACTGAGATGGCTGGGTAGAAGATAAAATATACAAAATTGAATATTTTTCTTTGTTATAGCAGTAAGAGAGATATAAATGGGAAAACCATTCTATTTTCCCTTCCCAGCTTATTTTAATTTATTGTATTCTTTGCCTAACTTTTAGGAACCTACTGCTTCTTCTCTTCATCCACCTTTACTTTCTGACCCCATGATGCTGTCCTGGAATCCTCTCATTATATTTAAACATACGTGTTCCTCCCTTGACCTCTTATCCTGGTATATTAACATCCTTTCTTACCACTCTTTTATTTCATATTCCTCTTTCTCATAACCAAAGGAAGCTAAAATACATTTTAGGAAAGCATATTCCTCTCTACTTCAAACTTAACTAAAAATCATAAAAGTATATCTGGGGTCATTTGTATTTTTTTAAATTAAATTGTTAAATATGGAGACATGGTCCACATATATTCGTTGAGCATACATTGTTTGCCACTGTGAGTGGTGTCATGGCTTTCTTCTAACAAATCTTACAGATAAGGTAAAAATAAATAAATAAGCAAGCAAGCCACAGTTTCAGAAGAAAATTCTAGTTTGTTTTTTGCCTTTTTTTTTTTTTTTTTTTTTGAGGGAGAGAGAGAGTGCAAGCAGGGGCAAGGAGCAGAGGGAGAGAGAGAATCTTAAGCAGGTTCTACACTCAGTGTGGAGCCAGACACGGGGCTTGATCCCATGACCCTGGGATCATCACCTGAGTCGAAATCAAGATTTGGACACTCAACCAACTGAGCTACCCAGGAGCCCCAGAAAATTCTAGTATTTAATGATATAAATAATACTTTAAGATGTATTTCAGCTTCTTTAGACCATAAGCTTTATGATATGTATGTATTATCAGGTATTTGTCTTGTCCATGTAGCCGAAGTAAACTGACCAATGCAAAAGCAATCTCTACTTCCATAAAGATAGAGTATACCTAAAGTTCTGACATAGGTATTAGGCTTCTCAAATTATTGGCTTTTGTGAACTTCTCAGATTATTATCTTTTGTGCAATTGCTAAGCTAAATTTCAGAAAATTTAAGCTAAAATTAAGAGGGACTAGAGACTGAATCTGCTAGTCTTAGTTTTATGACCTACAGCTATTTGAATTTTCTGAGTCTCAGTTTTCTTTCCTGTAAAGAGAGGCTCATAGTAATACATACCACATTTGGTTTTTGTAAGGTAAAAGAAGATGGTTATTCCAAGGCCCTTAGTACAGTGTGTGAGCTTAAAAAAACTGTAGGGTTTTATTAATAATAATAAATTAGAAAATCTGATAGCAAACATTGCATTTACCAATAAGCAATATATGTAAGATATCCAGATAAATTTTATAAGAAATGTGTAAGAAGGAAGTTACAAAACTTAATATGATTAAATAAATAAATTCAATGGGCATGTGTGGAGAGAGTTCATATTACAAAAGTTTGTTACTTTTAAAGCAATATATGGATTCAGTACAATTCTAATAAAAAACTTAAATGACTCTAAGATGTGTGGGGTATACTTGTGCTTAGAATTTTATTATAATGTGAATTTTATTTGATTCTCCAGTCAAATGAGTTTAAATTAAACTGTTCTATTATTGGTATGAGAAAATACTAAGCATGAATTCAACATTTGTTTAAATGCAATAATGTATTTTTGTCATTAACACAGTTCTGGTGTATACAAAATTATTCATAACTGCTAGTTACTATTATAATTCTCTTAGTGACATTTAAATCTCAAGCATGTGCACTTTGAAGTAAATTCAACAGAAATTGCAATAAAAGAAAACGTTAGGAAAAATAAGACAATGAAACCAAAAAAAGCAAGTAGAAAATGTTTGTGGTCCTTTTAAGGTCATTATTAGAACTAACTCAGAAAGTAAATCTCTTGTAAAAGAAGATAATTTAGTAAAGTATATCTGGGAATTGTATGTATAGGAAGGTCAGTTTTATTAGAAAATAGGCAGCTAATAGTTTACAGGAAACCATATATCACTGATATATTGATTATGAAACCATTAATTGCTGCATTATAAAATGTTGAAAAATTCGTACTTGAATATCTTAACTGGGTGAGAGATTTGGTTTAAACAGTCTTAAAGCTTTTTGTCCTACTGGTCATATTATTGTTTTGTTGGTATTTTACTTATACATGCAAAGCAAAGCATATTCGTTTACAACCTCCTTGGTGATGATACAAATAATTTGCAAAGAATTATCCAATAGGATACAAAAATTTTCAGCACAAATGTTATTGATTAAGAAAAAAGATATTTGGGGATTAACACAGTTTCAGCTATACCTCCTATGTTTAAAACTATAGGAATAGGGGCACGTGGGTGGCTCAGTCGGTTAAGTGTCTGACTTCGGCTCAGGTCATGATCTCATGGTTTGTGGGTTTGAGCCCCGTGTCGGGCTCTTTGCTGTTAGCTTGGAGTCTGCTTTGGATTCTGCGTTGCCCTCTCTTTCCGCACTTACCCCATTCATGCTCTGTCTCTGTCTCACTCTCAAAAATGAATAAACATTAAAAAATTAAAAAAAAAAACTATAGGAATAAAAACCGATAAGGGCTATCATTCACCCTGAACACATCATCAGCTACTACACAATTCTGTGAGACCTTCTTTTCTTAAACTGTTTGCCATTTGTGCTCCTCATTTCGGAGCTGATGGTGTTATAAAGGTGATTTTTGTTTTTCTGTTTGTTTTTTAAAAATAAATTTATAACAAAATATATAACGATTCTGCAAGTTTTTCTACTCATTTATATGCTAGCTTAGCTGTGTGCATTGGCTGTTCAGAAGTTTCACAGTTGACTTTTGTATTTTTTTTCATGGACAATAAAAGGATAAGATAACAGACAAAAGTTTATATTTCAAAGACAGGTGAATATTGACAGTTTCATTTGACTTAACCTAATACTGCAAGAAGAGCTATAACCATATGCAAGCTTGAAATAACCACAGACATTTTCTATGTTCAACTAAGTGATTGAAGGGCTTACAAAGCGGGCTTATTAGTTGTCATTTTTCTCAGGACTGAACACTTCCAGCAAACAATCATGTTTCCAAGTTATGTACATTTAAAAAAAAATTTTTTTTAACATTTATTTATTTTTGAGACAGAGAGAGAGCATGAACAGGGGAGGGTCAGAGAAAGAGGGAGACACAGAATCTGAAATAGGCTCCAGGCTCTGAGCTGTTAGCACAGAGCCCGACGCGGGGCTCGAACCCACGGACCGCGAGATCATGACCTGAGCTGAAGTCGGACGCTTAACCGACTGAGCCACCCAGGTGCCCCTGTACATTTTTTTTTTTAATTTGATAGATTCACTTCAATTAAAAAGAAACTTTGAGATTTGGAAGAAGAAAAGGGACTGTGAAGATGTGAATCTTTGGAGATTCAGTGGTAAAATATTAGTGATAAAATAGATAACTTTACATGGTGTCTTTCTTTACCAAAAAAGTCCTCTTATTAATATTTATTTGAGATAACAGAAGAAGCTATCCATTGGATTATTTCAATCCACTATGGTCTCAGTATCTTGACCCACAATAGCCTGCAATGTTGAGGTAGACTTCCTGTTTGATCACATGATGAGCATTCTACACTGTGGTCACCCTGACATGCCACATAAAGCAACACAACATGGTATTTTAATTCACAGGTCCATTGGAAATGAGGGACCTTTGGAACACACTTCCTCATTCTTTGATGAAAGTTAACTTATACAAGAGTGCTGGGGTTGTGTAAAGTCTGTTTTCTTCAATGAAGGAATCGGTGTTCACACTTTGCAATTGTCCTAGTAGAGGATGACTACATTCTAATTTTTTTTTTTTAATGTTTATTGATTTTTGAGAGAGAGAGACAGAGAGACAGAATGAGCGGGGGAGGGGCAGAGAGCAGAGACACAGACTCCAAAGCAGGCTCCAGGCTCTGAGCTGTCAGCACAGAGCCTGATGTGGGGCTTGAACCCATGAGCCATGAGATCGTGACCTGAGCCGAAGTTGCATGCTCAACCGACTGAGCCACCCAGGCACCCTGAGGATGACTACATTCTAAATTAATGATAATTCAAACCACTGAAATTTAGCAAGTGCTGTTGTTGTCTTTTTAAGAAGGAAAAGTTGACATGAAAATTAAGTGATTTCTAGATTTGTATATTCATAGAAATGTTGAGCAGAAATGAACTATGAACTTAGAAATGATCAACCTCAGCTTTTGTTTTTTAATTTTAATTTTTTGGTTGGGGGGGATGAGAAATTGAGGTATATAAAAGGTGGTGATTGTCTCCAGATCACTTAGCTAGTGTTGGGCCCATGACACCAAATAAAGTCTTCTGACCTTACCTCTTGTGCTAAGGAACCCTAGAAAATTCTGGAAATGTTCTGAGAATTCTCTAGTTGAATTAGGGGTATATGCATCAGGTTATGTACTTTAATCATTCTAATTGTAACTAAATTTGATTCCTCGGAGTTTGTTAACACTAAATCTCCTTTAATTTTAGAGACTTCCTGAAGAACCATGATCCTGGCAGTTGAGTCCTCGTATGGTGAGTGATGGGGAACATGCAAATTCCCTATGTTGCTTAAACATGTTGAATAAATAACAGTTGTCAAGATGTTCCCTGGCTTCTTGGAGAGTCCCTAGTGATGCCCACTGGATCGCCTGGCTATGATCAAAGGAAGCTCTACACTTCTAGATAGGAGGAGCTTCAGGGTAACAATCTGGTTGAGGGTATTTAGGGAACATCCCCTTAAGCAATATTGTTAAGTTAGAATTTATGCTGGTTTGAGATGGCTTGACATTGGAAAATGTGATGAAGATTACTGCGGGGGGGGGGGGTCGGTTAATCCTCCACCCCTGCAGCCACCAGTTCCTACTGGTTCTGCTGCAATAAATATCATTGGCTTCAGTCTAAGTCTTACTGGATATTGAACCCAGGGGACCTCCTAGATTCTAAGTCTAAGCAACAGCAGCTACTTTCTTTGGGAATTAAGTTTATTAATTTCATTTTTTTTTTGCACACAATATGACCACACTTCTTCACAAAATAAATGTAAACCATGATCAAATCTCCTTTTATTACTGTATGCATTAAATACTTTGTTTTAATTGTGTTATTTAGCAAGTGTTTCACTCTCATGTGAATCCAGAGAAATGAGAAGTGAAGTTTCTGAATGGCATTCCATTGATATAAGGTTGCTTTTTGCAGGATAGGTGGGGATAAAAATTGCTTCTGACAGGAAGTTTTATTAGAGCAATAAGAAAAGGGAAATGTGATATACAGTTGATTAACATTTTAAAAAGTACTGGATAAAAGCCTCAAATAAAGTGTTTGAACATTATTTAGGTCAGGTCATCTATATGCCTAACCACCTAACACCAAACTTTTTAGAGGTGATGGGAATGGAAGTGATCCCAAGTTAGAGGCTGAGGAGAGCTTGGTTTGTTTTACAACGTTCTTGGGTCTGGCAAAGTATCTGGTATGGGGCTCAGAGCCAGTCTCCTAGACTTTGAAAATAAAAAAAGGGATTTTAGCTAAAATTCATGTCTTTAAGTATTGTTATATTCAGTTAACAGGCAACTCACACCTACCTTGCCATGAGGAACTATTTGAGAGGGCAAATATACCCACCACAGGTGACCTCTCAGCCTAAATATATCTTTTCTCCCAAACATTTACAATATGAGCTGTAAAATAATTTTTCCTCATTTTTTCATTCTTGATTTATCTTTAAAAATAAGTGCCCTGTGCTTCCAAGTACTCAATGATGAATGAGGTTAGATTGCAGATGTGTATTCTTTGTTAAAGTAGAAGTGTCTTGTCAGAGTTTTCTATAGAATATCTGACATCCCTATTTAAGGAAACTTAGGAATGTGCCTCCTGTTATTTTTAGAGCTGTAGCAAGGATTTCTTTTCAAGAACCTTTCCATAGACCCTGACACTGAAGTTGTAATAACTTTGAAAGCCAGAAATGGGAAATTTTCAGAAAAGAAAACAATAGCTGAATAAAAAAAAAAAGTTTCAGGAGAGTCACTGTCATCCTCAAAAAGCAACGATCTCATTAGTAATCACATAAGTAAAAATAAACAGCATGTTTTGGGGGCCTCCTATTTTGATAAAAGCAAAAACAAAACTGCTACCCACCATTGCTGAGGGAAATGGGCACTCTCAAAACATTTTAAAGGCAAGTTCGCAGTACCTAGAAAAAGCTTTAGAAATGTGCCTCATTTTGGACTCAGAAAGGCTTCTTAGAGGATTTTAGGACTTTTCTTAAAAAAATACAGATGTGTGAAGATTTTCACTATAGTTTCTTTATATTATTGACAAATATAAATAACCTGCCTATCCTGTAGTAGAGATTGACTACACAAATTCTGATATACATACCATGCACAAGATTAAATTCTACTTAAATATTAAAATCACAGACGTGGTTATTTATTGACATAGACTAATGAAAAAGCATGTTAAAAAGTAGTCTGAGTTAATAAAAATGTCTGGAAGGATATACAAATGGTTTTATTTTGTGTTTTTAAAATAAGCTATGGATTTTATTGTGATTTCACCAGATATTCTGGTACTGTCCTTTTTTATTTTCCAGAAAATAGACCAGGATACCACATTACATTTAGTTATCATGTCTGCTTAGGCTCCTCTAATCTGTGACACTTTCTCAGTCTTTCCAATTTCTCATGACCTTGACACTTTTGAAGGGTGGTGGCCAGGTGTTTTGTAGAATGTCTCGCAATTCCGATTTGTCTGATGTACTTTTCATTAGATTGGGATTTTGAGTTTTGGGGAAGAAAGTAGAGAGGTTACATGCTATTCTTTTTCATCTTCAGGAAGTACATGGCAGAGCGCTGACTTATCAATAGAGATCACAACCATGATTTCTGGGTTTAAGGTGGTGTCTCCCTGGGTTTCTCAAAGAGCCTGGTTACAGAGCCTGTGCTCTTAGTGATTTCTCTGTAATACGGATCCTTAAGTCCTTACCTTGGGAAGAGGTGTTCTTTAATCAGTTGGTTGGTAGGAACTGAGCAAGCAGAATTTTCTTGACAGAATTTCCCAGACATGAGAGTTCTGGTGACAAGAGCGGAATGGATGGATACCCTGTGCAGCACTGCTTTCCCAGAAATATGGTCACGGGACTCATTCCTCAGTCTTACCAGATTCCTCCTGTGCCCAGAACTGCACTTTGGTTCATTCTCTGAAAAACAAAAATTAAGAAAATCTGCTTCTAACATGGAAGTCTAGCAATACTGAGTTAAAAGAGATACCAGAATTTGATTACATTCTTTTGCACACCAAAAAGTTAGTTTCCTTAACTTATAGAGAACTACTATAAATGTTTAACCAAAAAAAGGGCAAGTGATATTGCCCATTTCAGGTAATTGCAATATCAGATTGCAATATCAGATAATTGATAGCAAGGGAAATATAAATATCTTTTAAACATTTGAAATGGTGTTCAAGTTCTCAGTAAGATATATGTAAATTAAAATTACAGTGATAACATGTAAAAATTATTTGGGTAGGAAAGACCAGAATGCTTGATTATAAGCTGTGTTGGCAAGTGTTTGGGGAAACAGACACTTCCTATTTTTTATGGTAAAGTACATTGGTTCAATTTGTATTGAGAGCAATTAGACGTTATGTTTCACAAAAAGAAATAAAATGTTTTTGACTTGGTAATTCCACTTCGATGTTATATCTTTAGTATGTATCACATTTATATAATATAGATATGCTGGCATGAGCATAAAATGATTTTTATGTAATAATATTTTTGTAGGAGGAGATTAGTTAAATAAATTACTTCATCGGCATACAGTGAACAGCTAAGAATTTTATGTGTACTAATAAAATCTCCATGACATTTTAAGTTAAAAAAGCCAAAAACAAAAACATGGGGCAGAATGACATATAAGATATATATGAAACTAATAACAGTGGTTCTATCTCCAAAAGGGATTTGGATGGCTAACATCAGAGGTGAATGGAGTCTTATTTTTCACTGTGTACCATTTTGTGCCTTTTGCATTTTGTACATATATGTATGACCTACTAAAAAAACACAACGAACATTTTTATCAGACAACATCTACCACCTCTTATCTTGAAGAGAAGAACAAATGTATGCTTTGGAACTGAACCCCAAGGCTTGAATTCTGTTCTCAGATCTGCCACTAACGATCTCTGTTATTGTTGTGATGGCTAAGTTTGTGTTAGCTTGACTGGGCCACAGGGCACCCAGATATTTGATCAAACATCATTCTGGGTAAGTCTGTGAAGGTATTTCTGGATGAGACTCACATTTGAATTAGTAAATTGAGTAAAGCAGATTGCCCTCTTAGCTAATGTAGCTGGGCCCTGTATAATCAGGTAAAGGCCTGAATAGGTCAAAAAGACTGACTCTTCTGAGAGTAAAAGGGAACTCCTCTTACCTTTTAGCCTTGAACTGGGACATCATTTTTTTTCAGTTTAACTGAAAAATAGTCTCCTCCTGGGTCTTGAACTTGCCAGCCTTAGGACTAGAACCACACCATCAAGTCTCCTGGATTTTCAGTTTGCTGACTGTAGCTTGACACTTTTCAGCTTCGATAACCCATGGGCCAATCCCTTATAAATCTCTTTCTAATATATAAAATATTATATAATCCAAAGAGGATCTTAAGTGTGTATGTATGTATAATATTTATGTTTCCTTTTGGTTCTTTTCTTCCTGGAGCACCCTAATACACTTAGGAAAAGTACCAAAGTAACAGAAATAACAACTGCCTCAGTGGTTCAGTTTTCTCTATATGGTGAGAGACTTAAAATAACAGCTACATGTTCCCTTGTGGTTCTGGACATACATATAGTACAGTAATTTCTCTACAGATGGTCCTTCAAGTCTGTCACTTGAGCTCAAGTTGTATTTTTCTCTCTGCTTGCTGGTTATTTTCCCTAAAATTACAGTATGCTTAGCATATCCCAAATTGAACATGTCTATCAGGAAAATCGTCTCCTCTGTTATTTTCTATGGTGCCATGTTCTTATTGTAGGAATGAACAAAATTTGGGTTATCTCTTCTTTCTGGGCAACATAGTACTTTGGTCATTTATGATGGCAATCAAACAAACATTCAAGAATACTAAGAGAAGAGGCAGGTCAAAGGGTTTTACTCTCTCGGTTCTCTATAAAGTACAAAGCCAAGTAACAAGTGGAGTTTTTCAGTTGTCTGAATAGCTCTGGGTTCTAGAACTGACATTTGTGTCCAGTCAGTGGGGGTGTATAAAAAAACTGTTGCTGGAGCCTTGTAGACAGGTCTTTGTAGAAAGCTGTGCTCTGGAGAAGAAAACATTTCTGGCCCTTTTACTGTTTTACTGTTTTATTCATAGAAAAAAACATTGGATGCATGGGACAATCAAATAATAATCTTCTCTTGCGTTGGTATGCCTGGCTTATAAACAGTTGATAAGGCTTTATCATATTGTTAACCATTTATGCTTCCCAAGACAAGGAGATGACTTTTATATTGATGTTTATATTGATGCCCAATCCTAGTGTTGACCCTTTTGTGATAAATCTATCCTGTGGATTCCCTAGATACCCATTGCTGCTGTTCTATGCTGGACCCTTAGCATCCTACCTCAATTTATGCAACAAAAATCCAAAAATATTTTCTAATTCTGTCTTTTCCATTACAAATCCATGCTCTGCACCCATTATTTCATGACTAATTTGCTGTAAATACTGCTTTTTTTTCTGTCATGTTTTTGCTGAGAAATCCTGCAGTGATTCCAATGAGATTCCAAAGTCATCCAATTTTTTTTTTTTCCTGAGAGAGAGTGCAAGCAGAGGAGAGAGGGAGAAAGAGAGAACCTCAAGCTCCATGCTCAGTGAGGAGTCTGATGTGGGGCTTGGTCCCACAACCCTGGGATCATGACCTGAGCTGAAGTCAAGAGTCAGACGCTCAACCAACTGAGCCACCCAGGTGTCCCAAAGTCAGTTTTTAAGGAGTGTTTATAATAAGTTCCACTTTCCATACCTTATCAGTATCTTACCTAATCAACCATCCAGACTGGCTAATTTTACTCCCAAACTTTCTCTTCTTTCAACATAGTTCATTTTCTACAGAGCAGAAATGCAGAGTTATTTAGATAAATAGATATATAGAAAGAGATAAATATACAACTTTTCAAATATAAATATATAAATTCACAAATACTTATTTTTAATTCATAAACATTCAAGTTTATAAGTTAAAATTATTTGTATTCAACAATGGAATACTATGTGGCAATGAGAAAAAATGAAATATGGCCCTTTGTAGCAACGTGGATGGAACTGGAGAGTGTAATGCTAAGTGAAATAAGCCATACAGAGAAAGACAGATACCATATGGTTTCACTCTTATGTGGATCCTGAGAAACTTAACAGGAACCCATGGGGGAGGGGAAGGAAAAAAAAAAAAAGAGGTTAGAGTGGGAGAGAGCCAAAGCATAAGAGACTGTTAAAAACTGAGAACAAACTGAGGGTTGATGGGGGGTGGGAGGGAGGGGAGGGTGGGTGATGGGTATTGAGGAGGGCACCTTTTGGGATGAGCACTGGGTGTTGTATGGAAACCAATTTGTCAATAAATTTCATAAAAAAAAAATTATTTGTATTCAGATGGACAAGAGTTAGAGGGCTTTTCTTTTGTTTTTTGTTTTTGTTTTTGTTTTATCTCTTATTAAGCTATAAAAACCTTAGCAAGTTATTTAATCTCCCTGAACTTCAGATACTTAACTCTGCTGAATTCTGAAGATTAAATGATATATTTAAATTGTCTGGCATTTTCTGGCGTATAGTATCTAATAAATTAATGCATATTTCTTTTTTTTAATGTTTTATTTATTTTTGAGTGAGTGAGAGAGAGAGAGAGAGAGAGAGACCGCAAGTGGTGGGGGGGCAGAGCGAGACACACACACAGAATTGGAAGCAGGCTTCAAGCTCTGAGCTGTCAGCACAGAGCCTGACGTAGGGCTCAAACTCATGCGCCGTGAGACCGTGACCTGAACCGAATTGGATGCTTAACCAACTGAGCCACCCAGGCGCCCCAGCATATTTCTTGATTTTAGGTTTCGCTTTCTTCTTTCCTATTTTTCACACTGCAGTAGTTTGCATTTCATCGGGAGACAGAAACTATGCCACAAATTAAACAAGTGAAGTTAATATAAAGAATTATTAGCTATGATGAAAGAGACACTGTGGGATATAAAGCAACTTCATATGTTACCCTAGGGTTGAGGGAGAGTAACCAAGGAAGGACGCACTTGAAGGTTTGGACCTTGTTGGAGAAGTCGTTCGGCCCACCGGGCAGCAGAAATGTTTACTGGTTTGGCCCGGCCTACACCTGTCCACAGTTCCTGGGCAGGCAGGCCAGCAAGCAGGTGGTCAGAGGCTGGTGATGTGGGTGTGCAGTGAGTCTGGTGCTGGCCAAAGTAGATGGCCTTTAGGGCATGCAGGCTTCCATGGGTGTGGGGCTCAAAGGACTGCTTGGCGTGTGACCCTGCAGACCACAGCACGGTCCCAGAGCTAGGAGGGCAGAGGCCTTCAGAGTAAGAGTTGTGTGGGGGTGTGTGTGGGGGCGGGGAGGGGACTGGTTTCTATGTCTATAGGACCGGGGAAAGGTTATTGCTAGCTGTAGGATGCAAGGTTGTAGAGGGGCTGTGCTCTCAGCCAGTGGCTGGGACAGGCTCGGCAGAATGTTTTCATACTCAGAAGGCTGACCCCCTGGCCTATACAAGAAAATTTGGAAAGCTTCTTCCTCTTGTGATGTCTCTCTGGTGCCCCCTGCTGAGAAAGTTCTTCATTATGCTCACTTTAAAGGAACAGTTTTGCAGGACTTCCCTTGTTTATTGCAGAGCGTACAATGAAGGGTCCACTTGAAGATGAGAAACAATAAAAATCGATAACTGGCCCATCAGCTATACCATAAAACCAATTAACTCTGTCTTATGAAGATGTCATTTTTCCCCATGTATTTTATCTGAAGAAATGACAGGTTTTCCTTATTGGGAGTGATATTTTCAAATGATTAACCAGGAATACAGCTTCACTTTGTAATAGCTGAGTAAGTATTTGAATACGAATCCAAGTTTTATTTATGGAATTTTATTTTTTATTTTATGTTTAAAATGTTTTAAATGTTTATTTATTTTTGACAGAGAGAGAGACAAAGCATGAGCAGGGAAGGGGCAGAGAGAGAGGGAGGCAGAATCTGAAGTAGGCTCCAGGCTCTGAGGGGTCAGCACAGAGCCCGACGCAGGGCTCGAACCCGCAGACCGCGAGATCATGACCTTAGCTGAAGTCGGACGCTTAACCGACTGAGCCACCCAGGTGCCCCTATTTATGGAATTTTAAACGCCATTCTGTGTGTTGGTCTATTCTAAAGAAGAAAGAAATGACCCTCTGCAAGGTTTGAACACTAAGAATACATTTGCATTATCCAGATAGTCTTTCAGTGGGTCTGTAGTTTTGTGTATTTTTTTTAACTGTCATTTGTGGCTTCTTTGTCTCACTATTGATCTCTACTAATAAATTCTGCTATTCCTCCCTTGGCAGTAAACAGACATGCTCCCCCCAGCAGGCTGCAGCACTTTAACAGTTAGCCATGACCCTGAATTTCTATTCCTTTTAAGCACATGGTCTTATTTCTGTGCTTTGGAGAGATCATACGGTCTTTCTTCTTAGCTTGACTCTTATTTTCCTCTGTTGCTGTGAGCAAGGTGTCTTACAGATTTGAACATATCCACTGCTCATTAAAATATGCCAAGCCCAACTCTGTAAAGATTGAGTTTGAGGCTTCTCTTCCTGTTAAAGGTGTAAGAAATGCTAACAGTCTAGGAATCCATCCGGTGGGAGATATCTGTACCTTTTTATTCTTCGGTGGACTCCTTTTCCTGTCCCTTTTTGTCCATAGCTGAGAGTCACCTCCTGCACACAATTTGATTTCATCAGCCTGGTAGGTCAATGACCTCTCACCCTCTCTCTTTCACTGTGGAGGCTACACTAGGTTGCTGTGAAGCAGAATAATGGATTTGAATCCTGGGCCTGCCACATATTAATTGTGCTATTTTCTGTAAACCGAGGGGCAATTCATGTATGTAAAAGTTATTTGCACAGACTGTAAAAATTAAATTATAAAAATGAAGTACAGGGATACTGGATCATAATATTGAGGATGATAGCGATGATTTTGAGGGCCGGGATATTTATAGATACAGTGAACAAATTTTCTAGAGAAATTCCACATGAAACTTTTGCTGTCTGCTTCCTGGGAAGAACAGTTCAGACTTTCTTTTAGCTCTTCTGTCCTGCTGCTCCCCCCCCCCCTTTTTTTTTTTTTTTTTGGTTTGTGCTATGTCATCCATGTGTTCTTCGTGGGACCAGTGTAAGGCAGGAGATAATACAATTTTAGGACAGCTGGTTTCTGGGTCAATTTTGATGTCTCGTATCTAGCAAGTTTCCAATTTAATAAGACAGAGTGAAATAAGTTTATATTGATTTTTAGAAGACAGAGCAAAATAGGAAGAATTATAATTTAATAGATCCAAGAACTATTGGAAGAGGAAAACTACAAGTAACTAGTTCAAACTGACATTAATTCCCACTGAGATGAAGAGAAGAGATGTAAATGTATTTGAGAACACCCCATTTTCATGTTGACCAAAGGGTTATAAGCTTTTCATCCTCATAAATGGATTTCATACTAGACTTTTCAATGTATCACTATATATAAGGTTAGTAATTCTATCTTTTGTGAGCAAAAATTTGTTTATCAAGCCCCTGCTTTGTGCAAAGTACCGAGGTTGGTGTTTTAGTCTCCACTCAGATTTGGGCTAGACATACTTATGCCCAATTTCTAAATGAGGACATACAAATGCAGGTTAGTACTTTGTGAAAGGTGAAATAACTACAAAGTTTACATACCCAAATCTGTCTTTGGTCCTGCTTCTCTTACCCTATCCATCTTTAAATGTTAAGAAATAGAGATTATGTATATAAAGCAACATGAGTAGAAATAATATGATAAGTTAAATGAGAAAAGAAACTGCCTCCCATGAAGGCAGTAATCCTAGGATATCAAAGCAAACTAACATACAGATTTCTTTTTAAGGAAAATTTTACTTTTGGAACTCCAGTGTTGACTCAGACTGTTTTGATAATGTTACAAATGCCCAAAGATGAAGCTATGTATAAATTCCTTATGTTTATGGTTCTCATTCCACTTAAAACCAAACCAAATGTATAAATTAAGTACTAACAAAATTAAAAACCAATAACACCCAATTAAGAAGCACTATATAATGTGTTCGATTATATTTTGTGGAAATCGAGTTGCTATTGCAATAAGAATATGATATCAACAGCTAAGGCCCATGTTCTTTTCTGTTCACAGTACCTACATGTTTTTTATTGGCTCAATTCTGTCATTCTTTTGTTCTGTTTGACATTTGTGACACTTTTATTTTGTACATTATGTTATTTTTCCTTCTCTTTATCATTGTGTTATTTTATATATTAAGTACAATTCTAGTCTTTATTTTTTTCCACAATAATACATGTTTATGGTGTTAAAGTTCAGATGGATTATAAGGATTACAACAAAAATGCAGCTTCTATTATCCTCTTACCTCCTGAGACCCAGTTCCAAATCACTTTCAACTATATTTTAGCTGTTTTTATCTTGATACTTAGCCCTGCAGTAGAGACTGCAAGCTGCCCCTGTAACATCCATCTTCTCTCTATTTTATTAACTAATGAAGTCTCAGTTTTGAAGTTGACACCATGTCCAGCTAAAAAACTACATTTCCCAGTTTGTCTTGCAAAAATGGATGGTCATCACATTGTCAGATTAGGTTTAAAATTTGTTTCAAATGCTGTCTTTTGCTTTCTGTCCTTCCTCCTTCCTCCAGCCTGCCATACAGAAGCTGTGGCTATAGCTTGTTGTTACTTTGTGACTGACCTGAAAGAAAGGCTTACAGGGTCACAGAAATCTTGGCCCCTTATTATTGAGCCACTGTCCATGCCTGGACTGACTGCTTCTGTATTTCTTGTTTTGTGAGCAAAAACCACACCCCATTTGTTAAGCCAGTATTGATTGCAGAAGAATTACATCTAAATCAGTTAATAGATAATTAAATATATTTCTAAATCTATTAATCATTTCTAGATAATGTTTATTTTGCCTTATCAAATGTAGACATTATTTAGTTCCTAATATGAAAGATTTGATGCAATTTTTCTGTCCAGCCAAACTATATTATTCAATTTTTTTCCCAATAGTTTTTCATCAAACTATTTAATATTAATTTTCAGTAATCCAATTAATGATTTAAAGGATAATAATAGTTTTATTCAGGCTTCAGCCAAACAAAGTACCAAGACAATATTTATTTCTTGAACAATTTTCTGGTTTCCCTGGAAATAATAATTGTTTTGTATAATTGATTCCTTCTTATTTGGTTTCCTTATCACTAATTCTTCCCAGTGTCTGGAACAGAGTATTATTTTCTGTATAGTCATGTAAGTAATCAATTAGTTCAAATTTCTTTCCTGGGGACATCCCTTCTGGAGCACCCCGTATTCCTATCTCACTCTGGACTAGCTGCCTGCTAGCCTCTGCATGTGGACCCTACACATTCTTTCTCCCTTGCTTTGGTGAAGCATATCTTCAGTAGCTTACTGAGAAAGGGCACAGGGAATATTGCTGGTCTGAAAATATCTTTGCCCCAATCTTATACCATTTAATGGTTATCTGGATTTTATGCCAAATTGAACAGTGGCACCTGGGTGGCTCATTTGGTTAAGCATCTGACTTCAGCTCAGGTCATGATCTTGCAGCTCATGGGTCCAAGCCCCCCGTCGGGCTCTGTGCTGACAGCTCGGGAGCCTGGAGCCTACTTCAGATTCTGTGTCTCCCTCTCTCTCTGTGCCCCTCCCCCTGTCATGCTTTATCTCTGTCTCTCAAAAATGAATAAATGTTAAAAAAAAATTAATTCCAAATTGAACAAAGAATGTTTTATTTCGATTTGAAGGCATTTCCACAGACTTTTGAGCATTTAGGTTCGCTCTTGAGAAGTCTTTATACCTTTAAAGGTAAATTCTTCCAGTTCTTCACTTGGATTCTCCGTATTTTCATTCTTTCCATGTGCAGTTTTTTTTTTTTTTTAATCGTTTGTGACTCTTTGAAATGTTCTAATATTCTTATGTCTTCTTTTCTTCTATTGTCTATATCTTTGTTTATTTTGCTTTCTAGAGTTTTAAATTTTCCTCATATATGGATGCTTTGCTTGACTTTTCCTCATTGTTTTAGCTACCAAGATGTCTTTAAAGTTTTGATTATCTTCCTTTAAATAAAATATTATTCTTATTATGTGCAATGTATTGGTTATTTCCACATTTGCCTGGGGAAAAATATAGCTTGTGTGGATATTAGTATATAAGTATTTGTATGAACATGTGCTTTAATTTATCTTGGATAAATACCCAGGGGTAGAATGGTTGGGTCATATACTAGCTGTGTTTACCTTTTTAAGAAATAATCTCAAACTGTTTTCAAAAGTGGTTATACCAATTTGTATTCTTCAAAGAGTACTTGAGGAACATTTCTCTTGTGTCAAGTCTTCAAATAGTCTTTTCACAGTTGATTCTTGATGTTCTTTCCCCAAATCAAAAACAAACAAAAAACCCCACAGAATTGTTTAAATTCCCTTGTATTTGATCTCTGGCAAACTGACTTTCTCTGGCTTAACAGCCTATGTTCTGGCTTCCCAGTCTGTGGGTACATAGTGTTTTAGTAATTGCTAATTCCAAAATTTCTAAATATGCTGTATTAGACCCCCTATGAAATGAACTTCTTAAGAAAAAAAAAAGTCACCAAAGTTTTTTTACAACTAACCATGCTAGACAGATTATAGAGATGGGTTTCAACATGGAGAGACAAAATTTTCACTTATTTGGTCATTAAGCAGAATGGCGTGTTTTGATATTCAGTATGTTTACCCTGAAAGTCACTTGGAAATTATGCTTCCTTTTGAAACAAGGGTGAGTCTTAAAATACCTCGAAAAATATATATCTAGCCAAGAAGCTGGAATAGTTCCAAGAAGTAGCAGCATATTCTGGAACTGACAGGTCCAGAAACACAGGTTTGCATTTCACATGAGAAATTATATTTTCTATTCTGTGTCACCCACTGACCACATGTATTTATTATATACGTATATAAGGGCATATATGTTTATAATATATATGTAAAACATATGCATTTATATTTAACGCCTATATTTGTATCTATATTGCATATATATTTTCTCAAAATTCAAAAAAGCAAGTAAAACTATCTGCAGGGTATTTTTCTCATATTTTAATTTTTAGTGTGAAAATGCAAACTAAGATCCTTAGATATTTTAAAAGCTGACTAAAGCACTGAACATTAAAGTAATCATTGAGCTTCAGTCTGATGCTTCTAGTACTACAATGATAAGGTTTAGATGGGCAGAAAAGAGGATGGATTTCTATCCTTAAATTTGTGCTAGACCTTCCAATACCCTGATGACCACCTATGCCGCAACAGCTCTGACAGTCTAGAAAGCTGAGTTCTCTCTAGAAAACATGGCCTTTCATTAAATTGTAAAATTTTAGAGAAAGAGATAACACCTCATTCCACATGGACAAACTTTCCATATATTTTTTTTAATTAATGCTTTTTGCCTGTGACAATAGCTGATGCTATCATTTTGGATGTCTCCTTTTAAAATAATTAAACATTTATAACGTATCTACAAAGTACAGGCCTGCAGAGATAAAAAGCTGGATAAGAATGTTCCGGGCCTTGCAGGAACATCCAGAGCTCACTGTTTAGGAGACAGGTTATTTAATCCACTCATTTTCTTTTCTTCTTCTTTTTTCAATCCACTCATTTTCTAATTAAATTTCTCAGCTCTACCTAAGGAGTTTAGGTGCATGAGTACTGAATACCCCCACACATCATCTAAAAAATACCAGAACTTTGAGAAAAACAAAACCAACAATAAAAAGTATGGCGGGTCCTTTATCTTTGCCTTTAAATAGTACAGCATATAAAGGGTTTAATGGGAGCCGTCAAGCATTTCAAATATATGCTTAGAGAAAGGATCCCATTATCAAATATATCATACCATTCAGAGAAGTTCGTGGTTGCTTGACAATTAACACTTCCTTATAAGGCTTGATGTCTCTGATATCATCAGAAAGGTGGGAGTGTGGGGAGCAGGAATGCAAAGTATTTGGGGACCATATTTGCTTCCACTTGATTTTTAACATTTCTGAGTTGTCTGGAAGCTGGTATTAAGAAGCCATCTACAAGGAACACCAAAGTATTCTAATACTGCCTTTGCTCTTTCCCCAAACGCTCTGCTACTTTTGCCCTAGATCCTTACTCTTGCTATTGAGGTGGTATTTTGAACACTCATGATGTGTAGGCCAATGTAAAACCAAAGGCACACCCAGTTAGAGACCGATACAGTGGAAAGGTGATCTCCAGATAGGAAGTGTTCCATCAGCTACTGACATGTTAACTCAGAGTTTCTCCTTCCATTGTGTCTTTGACTTGGGAGTCAGCTGCCTCTAGAGTGCTGGCTTCCAGGGTTACTTTTCTTCCTCTATAACAGACCATGTTACATGCTGATCTCTTAGCTATTAGATAAAAAAATCTCTGTCTATTGTTCTTGACACAGAAATATTATAACTTAATAACTTAATCTATTGGGGCGCCTGGGTGGCGCAGTCGGTTAAGCGTCCGACTTCAGCGAGGTCACGATCTCGCGCTCCGTGAGTTCGAGCCCCGCGTCAGGCTCTGGGCTGATGGCTCGGAGCCTGGAGCCTGTTTCCGATTCTGTGTCTCCCTCTCTCTCTGCCCCTCCCCCGTTCATGCTCTCTCTCTCTCTGTCCCAAAAATAAAAAAAAAAAAAAAAAAAAAGTTGGAAAAAAAAATAACTTAATCTATTAAATGAAAAATATAATAGAAAAATCCTTCCTTCCTTCTTTCCTTCCTTCCCTTTCTTCTATCCATCCTCTTGCCTCACATTGTTAATGAATCTGCAATTTAGATTGGAATCGATGGAAAAGACACATCTGGTTTGTATGGCCTTAGCTGAGATGACTTACTTTAGGGCTGGCATCTTTGATTCTAAGATGGATCGCCCACATGACTGAAAAGTTGATGCTGGCTCTTGAATGACTGGGACCTCAATTTCCCTCCTTCTGTGCCTCTCCATGTGACTTGGTCTTTCACCCTAGTGGGTGAATTTCAGGGTGGATTATTTTAAGAGAAAGTCAGGTGGAAGCTACACTACCTCTTATGACCTAACCTCAGAAGGCATATGGATTTATTTTCTACTTTACGTCTTGGGTTGAGGTGGTCACAAAGCCCACTGAAGTTTAAGCGGAGGAGTGGACAGAGACTCCACTTTTTGATGAGGGAGTGACAAAGAGCATTTGGGATAGGAAGCATCGCTGTGGCCACATAGACTACAAAGGCAGACCCATTTCCTAGCCTCGAGGAGCTTACTATCAAGCAGGGATTTTAGACAAGTGAATGATCACCCATGATACTGCATTTTTGTATGACAGGAGGAGGATGCAGCTCCATAGAACCTTAGCACTGAAGACTTCTTGGAGGAAGTGACAGCTAAGCTGAGATCTAAAAGATAAGTACAAGTCAAAAGCTTAGGTTTGAATGATGAGGGAAAAATGTTTTAATTCCTTCTCTGCCATCAGGATATCTTTCCACCCTGGTCTTCCCAGATTTTATAGTTCTGACCCTTGTCGAAATGCTAATGCTTATGTAGACAGGAGCAATTCTGCATGGAAACTCACCTTAGTTGAGCATGTCTCATGAGCCAGACATTGTGCTGCCTGCTTTATATCCTCCATTTAAACTTTATGAAAATTTCACAAGGTGGGTATCCTCTTCTGTACAGTTGAAGAAACTGAGGCTTAGATATGAATTAACTGATACGTGATGTAAACCAAGGCCTGCTTGACTTCTGACATCTTTCAACTACCCCATACTCATTTCACCTTAAGAAATATGTGTATCTCTGGGGCACCTGGGTGGCGCAGTCGGTTGAGTGTCTGACTTCAGCTCAGGTCATGATCTCACAGTTGATGAGTTTGAGCCCCATGTCAAGCTCTATGCTGACAGCTCAGAGCCTGAAGCCTGCTTCGGATTCTGTGTCTCCCTCTCTCTCTGCCCCTCCCCTGCTCATGCTCTCTCTCTGTCTCAAAAATAAATAAACATTAAAAAAATTTTTAAAAAGAAATATGTGTGTCTTGCAGAGGATTAACATTTTAGTAACTAGAAAAATACTAATGACAATAAAAATGACAGCCAATACTTATTAAATGCTGACTCTATGTCAGACACTGTTCTATGTTCTTTCTTTAGATGGATAAGCTTATTTATTTATCAATTCTGTGTGAAATAATTCAGCAGACCCTTCACTGAAAGCACGTTTTGACATGGATGGTTAAAGAAGACAAGGACAGTGACACCTAGAGTAGGTGGCTAGAGAGACAGAAGAGGGACTTGGTAGCAGTAGTGGGATAGCTGGGCACAGGAAGAGGAGTGGGGATCCAAATATATACTGTCAGTTTCACAGTTTTGCTTGAACTGTTTTGAGAGAAATAATGAACTAACCAACCTTGGTGACCGAAAGCAACCATTGCAAAGTTACAGCAGTGGCCATCCTGATAAGACAATTTTTCTAGGAGCAGAGTGCAGGATGAAAGGGTATAAAAGTCCCCTGCAGTTGGTCCAGATCTTAACTGTGACTAATTTTCATTCTAAATCCAGCAGAGTGTTTTGATGTCTGCATTATTTGCTACCAAGAACTTTAACTCTCTGACCAGACAGTAAGGGACTTGCATAGTCTTCAAAAAAAGTCAATGATGGTTGTCTTTTCCCCTGCTTAGGATCAGCAACATAATTTGTGGGGCCCAGTGCAAAACAAAAACGTGGGGACTCTTGTGGAAAATGCATTAAGGTCTTCAAAATGGCAACAGTAGAACCTTAACCAACTGTGGGACCCTGTGCAACTGCTCATGCAGCTATCCCTATCCCTGTCCTGATAAATTACACATTCTGCAGATGTCATGTGTGGCTTGGTTGTACATTAAGAAATGCTGGGTTCTGAGTGCAAGGCCACCTGTGAATTAGGGTTTGCATGACATCAGTACCCTCTGGGAGCTACCTTCTGAGAACAGATATTACATCGACTGTTGTCCACAGTGAACCTCTTTTTAATTAAGCATCCTACTTCTCTTCCAGTGTTGTGACACCCCAAGTTATTTGGGAAGGTTTATCACTCTGTGGCCTGGCTTCTTAGTATATTCTCACGACAGGTAGGGATACACCAACCCAGCAAGTTGGATATAGAGAAGCATATGAATTGCTGATGGCTTGAAACCTTCCACTCCCTTAAATTTTGCTGATCATTGAGTTCCCTTTTCAGAGGCAATGCAACTAGCTGCTATTAGCTGTGAGTTACAGCTCTCACTTCTTAATTTGGATGGCTGCTTGCCAGGTGACCTCTGTAGTAGTAAAAAAATTTCTGTTGACTTCAGAGCTAAATTAAAGTAAAAATGTACTTGGGCTTTTAATCAGACCCAGAGACTGGGGAGTGTGGTGAATGGAACATAAAGAAACAGACTCCATATCAAAAAATCCCCTTGGAGGGACACATACTGTGTCCAGTTTATTTAAAATAGTTACCTGAATGAATCTTGTTTTTCACTGACTGTTTAAATCTGGCAAGGAACAAAATAACAAGTGCCTAATTACAATTCAGTGGCCTGCATTGCAAAACATCTCTAATTATTTAATCAGTGTTCCTCTTGCTTCTCAAGTAGAGCTTCTCAAGCACCAGGTTTTGTAAGAACTTGTTTTCTTAATATAATAGAATATTAGAAATAAGTTACTCTAAAGGTCATTTATTTCCGTTTTATCCAAGAAATGTCTGTAGAATTGGTTTTCCATAAAAGTGTTCTGGTAAATATTGGGCTACCAAAATAAGGAGATCCCAGTTCCTCTTACCATTCAAAAAGCTGGTAATCCAGTAAGGGAGAAAGAATAAAATCCAGAACAAAAATACGAGAAAAGGGCTGCTCTGGTATGAATTAAATGTTAAATGTTATGGGAACACAGAGCGGGGACTGATGATTTAATTAATTCAGTTATAATTATTCAGCTCCTACTGTGTGCCCGCCACTTTACTAAGTAGAGGATAAAGAAGCAAAGAAGATATGTACGGTCTCAATCCTACCAGGGAAAATGATAGCAAACAAATTGTTCTTCCTCGAGGGATGACAAGCCCTCATGCAGGAGATAAGAGTTGAACTAGGTCTTCAAGTTCAAATACTATCTCACTGGGCTAGCATGGAGCAGGAAGAAAGGAACAAGGGAGAGCACGCTCTGTATATGTTAGCTACGTCTTAGTGAGTTGCAGTCATTTCTTTTCATGGTTTCACTTATTTCCAGTACCTTGGGTTTTTCTCAGTTTTAGCATACGTAATAACCATGTTCCAGTCCAATTTCCCTTTGTTTCATTGGAGACTAATTCTTTATGGTGTGATTAGTGATCCGTCTACAGCCTAACAGTGTCCTTGGTCTTTGCTGGCGAGTACATACATGCTGGACTAGGTGTGGGGATGGAATAGGGGTGGGGAGATCAGGAGTGATTTCTGTGTCCTGGAATGAGTTCTCCCAGTGTACGAGTAACAGGCCCACTGGTCTCTGCCAGAATCTTTCCTGCTGCCAGAAAAATACTAAATATGTAGCCTCAGTAGCATAGATCAAGTGGATGAACTTTTGGGGAAATGAGAGGTTTTACATTTGTAATGTCAGCAAAGGAAAACGGGAGCTATAAAGTTCCTTCTTGTCATTAGTATCACGTTTCCAGTAGGCTTCAGTAATGCTACTGAATCTATATCCCGGGGAGATTTGGCGTCTTGCTAGCTATTAGATTTTACATTTTAATGATAACTTCTCTGAACTGCCTTATCCAGCAACCATGCTTGTAGGGTGGGAGCACAGAAGACCATGGTGGGATCAATATTACTATTGTGGTAAAGGATATATGCCTAATTTTCCAAAGGATTCAAACTCATTTGGAGCATCTCAAGACTCTATTAGCCACAAAACAAGTGTTCTGTTTTGGAGGTAAGCAAGTTGAGAAGGCCTGAGCTTTGATTTCATGTACTAAAAAAACCCAGGATCTAGAATTAGATCTGTGTTCAAATTTCGGCTCTACCACTCATTAGCTATGTTCACTTAGGCTACCTTCTCTGGGCCTTAGCTTCTTGTCCTAAAATGCAGCTAATACCTTTCCGGTTGGTGCTAAAAAATAATTAAAGGGTATAGGGGATATAATGATAAAACATTTTATTGACTTAATAGTGCTGTACAAATTCTTTTTTTCTTTATTTTTTTATTTGCACAATCATATGCAACTTGAGATGCATATGCAACTTACATTTGGTCAAGAGATTTCAATTCTGTGTATTACAGGGAGGTGAATGGGCTAAGTGCTAGGGAATCTGAGCTCTAGTGGTCTCTGCCCCTTTGGGCAAGTCATTCATTCACTCATTTAGTCATCCATTCATTTGCTGTCTCATTTTGTAAACCATGTAATATGCTTTGCCTAGGTCACTTGGTCTTCTGATGCTTCAGTTTTCAAATCTATAAAAGATGTTAATATTAGCAGCTCAGTTACTCTACAAACTTCTTATGAAGATCAAATTACTGTGGACCTACCAAAAGGATGACCCTAACCTCAAACAATAATAGCAACATTGGTTTATTGCATTGAAGAAATGAAGTTGAGTTTGTTAGTGGCATTTAGAGAACACTGAAAGACTGGAAAAGAAACATGTCTCCAGGAGAGAGCAACATTCCCAGGAATGACCTCCTTGGAGCTCTAGGACTCTGTGTCAGAGAAGGGGCGGGAGATGTTTGAGCACTATTCTGAATGTGGCAAGATGCGAGAAATAGAAAAGAGGTACCAGGTACCAGCCACAGTATGGTGGACATTCATGCTTGAGTTGGAAAGCATTTCCTCTATAGGTAAGAGAAAAGAAAGGATACATTTTCACATTTGATCTGCAAGGACAGGCAAGTGACTTCTCCTGGCTATTCAGTTTCAATATTCAGCCCAACATCTGCTTAAGAAGTGCCATTGACGGAGGTTCTAGGTAGCCTGAGTCATGTGTGGGCTGATGAATTATTACTACTGCAGTTAAAAAAAAAATGGTGACTGGTTCTGATATATCCACTTAAAGGGAAAAACAAATTCAGGTAGGGCTAAAGTTGCATCATTCTAGCTGAAGGGGGCTAAGCCCAACCCATTCATTGAAGTGTTTACAAAACTACAAAACAGTAAACAAAATATGAAAGAAAAAATGAAACATATTATCTTTCCTTTTATCCAGTTAGGGATCAACTAGGGGTAGAAGACTTTTTGAAAACAGGATTGTAATGGTATTTCCAATTCCCTAAGCCTTCCCAGTCTTTCTCTTATTCTCCCCCAACCCCCATGCGTATACAGAGTCTCCAACTTCTTCGCCAGCCCTCACATTCTACTAAAGCTGATGCGTGGCCAAGGAAGAGCAGTCTTCACCCATCCTTGGTATGGGGTTGGATTGAGGAGAAGGAATCAGATAAGATAAGACAAGCCTTTACTGTGAGAGTCCACCAGAAGAGGTTAACGTAATCCACTCGGGTCATTTAAAAAAGTGGCAATGTTATGGTTGCCCCTACTCCTATCCATGAGATGACTCATTTGGGACTCCCGGGATCTTCACTGATTCTGTTGGCTTTTTGCCCTTCGGATATCAACCAGAGCATTTTTCTGAGGAGGTTATTTTGTCCTCTTCCTCTGTTCGAATGCGCCGTGTCTGCTTGTGCTAATGTGTTATGGTCATGCACACCACAAGAGTTGGGAGCCCCGGGAAATATAATTTTCAGCAAAGTGTCAAAAATCTTAGCATTTATCCGTACTTTATTCCGATTCCAAAAGTTTCTAGGCTGAAAGGAAACTTACCTTGTTTCATCATGCATTCCTTCTTATTCCTTGGATGAAGTTAAGTATGAGGGCTTGATACCATATGTATGATTTCAAATTGTGAAGACCCTTATCTTTCCAAGGCTCTATTTTGCCTCTTTCCAGTTCTAGTGCCAAAACTTGGTTCTTCTTGTAGTTCTTGCCATTGTTATCTATAAAGGAGCAGACACAGTTGGCAGTGGTAGCTCTAAAGAGAGGCTCTTCATTAATGTTTTTGTGTTAGAATAAAATCATCAGATTTGGCTGGCAGGTGAAAGAGCCAGAGCTAAGTATTGGCCTTTTCTTTTCTTTTTTTTTTTTTTTTCAACGTTTTTATTTATTTTTGGGACAGAGAGAGAGACAGAGCATGAACAGGGTAGGGGCAGAGAGAGAGGGAGACACAGAATCGGAAACAGGCTCCAGGCTCCGAGCTATCAGCCCAGAGCCTGACGCGGGGCTCGAACTCACGGACCGCGAGATTATGACCTGGCTGAAGCCGGACGCTTAACCGACTGCGCCACCCAGGCGCCTCAGTATTGGCCTTTTCTTTGCCTCTCCCCAACTTCCTTGTGACTGAAAAACTTACTTTACAAATTAGATAAGAACAGTTCTGGGGAAATTAATCTTGGTATGATTCTTTCAGCCCTGGTAATCTGATACTTACGCATAATGTTAAATTGCCATGATCTATCATGTCCTTCTTTTTTAATACTTTAATCACACAGGTGATACAAAGCTGGGTCTTGGCCATAAATAATGCATAGAAAACAATGCTGGTATACAATGGCAAAGCACAAAAGAAAATCAAATCCAACATTTAGTAACAAATCAGAATTCATCATAGTAACACACATAAATGTTTTACTTTAACTGTGTCCCTCATTGAGGAAGTTAGGCTTTTAGATTTTCATTATTAAAGAGGTTTCCTTGTTTTTCTTATTTCTTCTATTTTAGGATATAATACTGTCATATCATTTTTCTTCCAAGGCAAATGATTTCTCTGAGTTGACAACACCTCTAGAACATCTACATTTCCTTCCTCTCCTTTTTATGAAAAGCTGCGGCTAGCTTTTAGTTATATAAATGTGTCATATTATAGAGCTCTGAGATACAGGAATAAGAAAAATGTCAGAGACCTGAGGAAAGAGGACAAATCTTTCCAATAGCTGAACTTTATATAATATTTGTTTTTTTGAAAAAGGACATTATAAAAATTCAAGTGTATATTTTTTTACCCTTAGAATTTCAGAAAAACTCAGCTAATTCCTTATCCAAGGCAAGGAACACATGTTCTTTGCTTTTGTTTTGATTTTGCTTTTGAAATTTACGATACAAAGTGAAATCCTAAATCACAGACCTAAATATAAAATGCAAAGCTATAAAACTTCTAGAAGATGATATCGGAGAAAACCTAGATGAACTTGGATATGGGAATGGCTTTTTAGATTCAACACCAAAGGTTGGACCCATGAAAGAAATAATGGATAACCTGGACTTTATTCAAATTTAAAAATTTTGCTTTACAAAAGACAACGTCAAAAGAATGTGAAGACAAATCCCAGACTGGGAGAAAAAAATTTGTAAAAAAAACCCAAAAAACAAAAAACAACACCTCTGATAAAGGATTGTTATCTAAAATGTACAAAGAACTCTTAAACTCAACATTAAAGAAACAACCTGAATAAAAAATAGGCCAAAAACTTTCACCAAAGAAAGTTGGACTTTTCACCAGGGAAGATCCACAGATAGCGAATAAGCACGTGAACAAATGCTCTATGTCCTGCGTCCTCTGGGAAATACAAGTTAAAACAATGAGATATCACTACACATCTCTTAGGATGGTCCAGTCCAGAACACCGTCAACACCAAATGTTGGCAAAGGATGTAGAGCAGCGGGAAGTCTTACTCACTGCTGGTGGCAATGCAAAAGGGTACAGCTACTTTGAAAGACACTTCAGCAGTTTCCTACAAAATTGAACATACTTTACCATATGATCCAGCAATCATGCTCCTTGGTATTTACCTAAAGGAGTTGAAAACTATGTCTACACATAAACCTGCACATGGATGTTCATAGTATCTTTATTCATAATTGCCAAAACTTGAAGACACTCAAGAGGTTCTGTGGTAGATGAGTGGATAAACAAACCGTGGCACCTCTAGACAATGGGGTATTATTCAGTATCAAGCTGAGCTATCATGGCTTAAAAAGACATAGAAGACCCTTAAATGCATGTTACTAGGTGAAAGAAGCCAATCTGCAAAGGCTATATACTATATGATTCCAGCTATGTGACATTGTTAGGAAAGGCAAACCTACGGAGACAGCAAAAAATCAGTGGTTGCCGAAGATTGAGAACAAGTGAAGGGATGAATACGCAGAGTACAGAGGATTTTTAGGGCAGTGAAAAATACTTTGTATCCTGTAGTGGTGGATATATGTCATTATACATTTTTCCAAACTCATAGAATGTACAACACTCAGAGTGAAACCTAAGGTGAACTGTGGACTTTGGGTGATAATGATATATCAGTGTAGGTTCATCAGTTGTAACAAGCTTACCACTCTTCTGGGGAATACTGGTAATTGGGGAAGCTGTGCCTGTGTGGGAGCAGAGGGTATACGGGAAATATCTTAATTCTTTGTGAACCTGAAACTGCTCTAAAAATTCAGTCCTTAATAAAAAAAACTTTAAAGAAATTTAACATTTGCAAGAGTTGAAATATTCTTTTAAATGGGCAAAGGACATGAATAGACATTTCTCCAAAAAGGAGGTATGAATTGCCTGCAAGTATATAAAAAGATGGTTAACATCCCTAATCCTTAGGGAAACACAAATCAAGACCGTAATGCAATACCGCATCTCATACACATTAGGATTAGTATGGCTACTATAAAACAACAATAACAACAGAAAGTAATAAATGTTGGCAAAGATATGGAAACGTTGAACCCTTGTGCACTGATGCTGGAAACCTATAATACTGCAGCCACTCTAGAAAACAGCACGGCAGTTCCTCAAAAGTTAAAAATAGGGTTAACATATGATTCGGTAAGTCCACTTTCAGGTATATATCCGAAAGAATTGAAAACGGAATCTCAAAGAGATATTTATACATGCATGTTCATAGTAGCATTATTCACAATAGCCAGGAGGTGTAAGCAACCCAAGTGTTTATCAACTGATGAATGAATAAATAAAATATTCTGTATACATACAGTAAAATATTATTCAGCCTTAAAAACGAAGGAAATTGTGCCACATGCTACAACATGAATGAACTGAGGAGATTATATTAAGTAAAATAAGCCAGGTACAAAAAACCAAAAGCTGTATGAGTTCAATTAAATGAAGCCCAAAGAGTAGGTGAATTCATAAAAACAGAAAGTAGAATGGCGGTTGTCAGGAGCTGGGAAGATGGGCTCATGGTGTTTTATTGTTTGAAGAGTATAGAGTTTCAGTTTTGCAAGATGAAAAAGTCCCAGCGATTGAGTCGCACAACATTGTGAAAATACTTAACTCTACTGAGCTGTATGCTTGAAAATCATAAAGGTGGTTGGCGCCTGAGCAGCCCAATCAGTGGGGCATTTATTTGACTTGGGCTCAGGTCATGAGCTCATGGTTTGTGGGTTCGAGCCCCGTGTCGGACTCTGTGCCGACAGCTCAGAGCCTGGAGCCTGCTTCAGATTTTGTGCATCTGTCTCTCTTTCTCTCAAAAATAAGTAAAACATTAAAACAAATTTTTCTTAAAATGGTAAAGGTGGTAAATTCTATGTTATATGTATTTTACCATAATCAAAAGTTTAAAAATTGAGGGAGCGATCCTAAAACTACATATCCTAAAATTTTAAGTTAAAATTAAATTTTTTTTTAACGCAAGTACCACTTATCTCTGTTTCTATGGATCCACTCAACAAATGTTGATCAAGTGTTGTATAACAAATTGGGCTATTCCTTGGCATTTATTTTATGTCACCTTCACAACAATCCTGGGGAGATAGAAATAATTAGTTACATCGTTCTCTAAAAAAAAAAAAAAAATGAGACACAAAAGAGATGCTTGCCTAAAGTCACAATGTCACTTGATAGCAGATCTTCAGGGATGGCCAGTAGAATTTATCTTCTGTGTCAACTCCGATGGATCCGTCGGGGCCTCCTGAAATGCTGTGTTGGGAAGGATTTGAAGTCGCATCTGTACTCAGCTGCCATGATCCACATCTGTCAAGAGAAAGGAAGGGAAGGGACAGCTGACCCTCTCCTGCCAGGCATTTATAATCCTTTACCTCATCCAGGTCTAAATTCCTTTCGTTATGTATCATCTGAATTGGACCCTGCAAGAAGTGTCAAGAGGCAGTGTTAAAGTCAGCGTAGATAGATTAGTTGGAATGCTGTTTTTCAGAAAGTTGCAAGAAGTGAAATACCCACATCTAATAGAAAAGGTAGGGCAGACGTTTGCTCTGAGAAGCCCGACGACAACCGCTGTGCTTTTACCGGATGATGGTGAAAGAAGGAGTGGGATTCTCCTTTTATGTTTCTTCTGAAGAGAAAGTGAGTTATGGGAATGGCCCATGCCATTTGTTTTCACATGCATGCATAAAAAGATGGCTTTTTATTCATCTGAAGGCAAAATTGGCTAAGTGAATATATATATATGAAGCTGATAGTTCAGCATAGTTGTCAGTAATTCAGATATTTGTCAAGTTGCCTCTGTAATGTGTTTTCACACATAGCTTAGCTTCTGATTCACATAGCTTAACTCTAGGCAATATATTTTTTAGCAGCTCTCTGAGGAGTTATGTATCTGAATTTCATTTGAATAGCTATTAAAAAATAAAATTAAGTTCATCTAGAAAATTCCCTCTTCGTCTGAAAGTACCATTTGAAAATTTCCCAGCTTTGGAAAACCTGCTTTCTGGGCTATTGTAGAATTGAATGGAACGTGTACATCAAATCATTCCTGAGAAAGATATTAGACAGATGTGCCTAAAGCTTTGAAATGTAACTACAATAAAATAATCACTTTCTTTAAAAAGTGATGGATTGGATAAATCTTGTGCTGACACTTTCACATAAGGTGTAAAACCAAGACTCTAAAGCACCTTAGATTTGATGAAATCAGTAGATATGCTAATGTTGGAATATTTATAATATTTAATCATGTGAAAAAAGAAGGTGACAGATAATTATGATACAGTATTTTTATAATATACACCTAAGTGTTCGTAAATGAGTAGAAAAAGATTTAAGAAACACACAAAGACATACTCTAAGATATATACAAAACTACTTCTGGGGAGGTGGTAAAGGCAGGGAAGAATGAAGCAAGGGTTGAATATTTTATTACATACTTGGTTTGATTTTTTTAAATGCCAGTTTATCAATTTTGTGACTTGAAACTTAAAAAAATAATTATTTGGGGAACACTGTATATATTCTGGCACTACAAGTAAACAATACACAGAGTGGAGCCAGTATATTTCAGTTGATGCTAATTCTTCAAATCCCTGAGTCATGTAGTCTAGAGTAGTGTTTTCCAAATTCTGAATCCAAATCTATTAGTGGATTAAATCAACATAATGGATCACTTCTGCTTCCTTCATCTCTTTCGACAATTTTTCTGTTGGGTTGTTTGTCCTTTTCTTACTGATCTGTAGACTTCCTTAAGAATCCAGCATACTAGGGGGCGCCTGGATGGCTCAGCCAGTTGAGCGTCAGACTTCAGCTTAGGTCATGATCTCGTGCTTCATGGTTTCTGAATTTAAGCTGTCCTGTCTGATGTCAGTATGGAGTCCGCTTGGGATCCTCTGCCCTCTCCCCCAATTTCCTCCCCCACTCGCAATCTCTCTCTCTGTCTCTCTCTCTCAAAAATAAATGAACATTATAAAGAATTCAGCATACTAGTCTTTTGGCAATTTGTATGTTTTGTTTTGTTTTGTTTTTTTAAGTTTCCTCCAGTTTGTTGCTTGGATTTTCACTTTCATTATAGAGTATTTTAATGAGCAGAACTCCTTAATTTTCATGTAATGAATGTATAGATCTTTTCATGGTATATGTTATTAATGTTATTTTTTGATCCAGTTTAACCAATCCTTATGTCATTACCAACTATATATCTTCTTTAATGACTTATCGCTGAGTTTTAATTTTACTTTAATATTTGAGTCCTCATTCAGTTGGAATTTGTTTATGGTGTAATATAAAATCTCATTACATTACTTCCATATGGAAAATTTACTGTCTCAGCACCATTTTTTGAGAACACAAGGTTTTCCCAATTGGTCTGCAATATTAATTATGTTGTAAATAAATTATATTGTAATTTCTATATGGATGGGTCTGCTTTGGGGCTCTTAATTTTGTTGTTATTTAGTTTATCTTTCCTTCTGTCAGTTTCCCTATGGCTTTTTTTTGTATCTATAGAATAGTATCTCCAATTTATTATTTTTCTTCAGGAGATTTCAAAATTCTTCAGAGAATTCAGAATCAGAGTTCTGTGGTGATTTTTTTTCTTGTAAAATTTTAAAAACTCAGCTGTCAAAGTATGTTGTGAGTTTTATGTTCCATAAAATGTGGAATTTTATTTGAATTTATTGATGCATTTGGAAAAACAAGCTAACATCTTTATGATATTGAGTATTCCATATCACTCTAAGTTTTCATGATGTCTTTGTATCAGAAGCCTCTTGTTTAACATTTCAAATCTTTCAAGTTCTGCCTGTTATTCCAGCCGTTGCTTGGTGACCAGTTTGCACAGGTTTGACATAGGGGCATCCATACTTTTCTTGGATTTGTAACACGTGCTTCTCACTTCTTGCCCATTGAACACACTAGCATGCCTACATGTGCACCCAGGAAGTATGGGAAAATACAGATTAAGTAACATTGGTGGAGTCACCTGGATCAGTGAAAAGCAAGGGCTAATGGATAAATGCTTCCCTCTTCCATTCCCCTGTCTACCTGGACGACATAGTATTTCTGCCAGGTAGGGCTGGACATGAAAACCGAAACTTTGCTGCTTGGAAGGGGCTGACTTGATTTGGAATTGAGTGCAAAAAACACATATGTAGTGACAATGTCAGCAAAGTAGCAAACTTTGGAGTAAATGGGTAAGAGAGGACTGCCACTTTACCAGCCTTAGTGGTAAGCTAACCCTAAGTATGGCAAACTAGCCAGAAATCAACAGAAGAAATCCTCAAAGTGGGAGAACTGAGAGGGACCACCCAGGTTTTTCACATATCCCTCCCTGCTTTGTATTCTGCACACACAGCACAAATTTTCTCCACACTTCCCTGGGTGACTAGAAGCCTATGAACACACGTAGGGGAGATCTGAGTAAACCAGCAGAAAGTAAAAGCTGGGCCAAACTTGAAAACTGCCTGAACTTTGAATATATTTCCCACCCCACACATAATTTAACCAGCCAAGCATTGAAGCCTTATACCAGATCAAAGTTTCTGAGTACAACCTCATAGCAATTATTAACTGACCACTAAGATAAGATGACCGTTAGGAAGTAAGGCTAAAAAATAAAAACAAGAATTTTTTTAAAAAATGATGAGAATCATCAGAAAACACATGCCAAGAGGGTGACAGCTTCTGTAGATTATGTCCAGGCATGTTAAATAAATTTAAAAAAAAAAACAGCAATAAAAACTCTTGGGGGAAAAATAAAAATCTAGAGCAGCTGCAATATATTGTCTAAATGTTCAGTTTTAACAATAGCAAGAACAAAAACAAAACATAAAACATGTAAAGAAACAGAGAAGTGTGACATAATCAGGAAAATAACCAGACAATAGAAACTGACTTTGAGTCCACTAAGGTGTTGGATTTCTTATAGAAACATTTTCAAGTAGCTATTTTAAATGTGTTCAAAGATTTAGAAAAAGCCTTGTTTATAGAATGTAAAGGGAACATAATTAAGAATTACTCCCAAAGTGGGTGCCTGGGTGGCTCAGTCAGTTAAGTGTTCCACCCTTGATTTCAGCTCAGGTCATGATTTCAGGGTTTGTGGGTTCGAGCCCTGTGTCAGGCTCCACACTGGCAGCATGGAGCCTGCTTGGGATCTCTCTCTCTCTCTCTCTCTCTCTCTCTCTCTGTGTGTGTGTGTGTGTGTTTCTCTCTCCCTCTCTGTCCATCCCCTGCTCTCTCTCTGTCTCTCAAATAAACTTAAAGAGAATTATTCAACAAAAAATGAATCTCCGTAAAGGAATACAAATTCAAAACAGGGAGGAGGACTCTAGAGTTTTAAAATATAATCAGCAGGTTATCTGGGTGGCCCAGTTGGTTAAGCATCTGATTGAATTTTGGTTCAGGTCGTGGTCTCATGGTTTGTGAGTTTGAGCCCACATCGGGCTCTGTGCTGACAGCTCCCTTCTTTCTCTGCCCCTCCCATGCTCATGTGCTCTGTCCTGCTCTTTTAAAATAAATGAATAAAAACTTTAAAAAAATTAAAGTACAGTCACCAAATAAAAAAGATCATTATATGGGCTCAATAGCAGATATGAAATGGTGACTCAGTGAACTTGAGGATTTGTCAATAGAAATTATACACTGTGAAGAAGAGGGAGAACAGATTGAAGAAAAATGAAAGAACCCCAGAGACCAATGGAACAACATCAAACATGCCAACATCCGTGAGGAGGAGGAAACATGTGAAGAGAGGAAAACCAGAAAGGAGTAGGTGGCCTTTGGAGTCAACTTGGCATGTTGTTGCACCTGTCAGTTAGTTGTTCTTTCTTTTTTACTTCTTAAGACCATTCCATTGAAAGGTGTATCATACTTGTTTAACCAATCACCAGTTGATGAACATTTGGGCTATTTCATGATTTTGTAATTATATAGCTGCTGTAAATATTTAGGAATTTGTGAGAATTCTCTATTTTGAATACAAACCCTTCATAAAATATGTTTTCCAACCATATTCTCTCTGCACGTGGCTCTCCTTTTTGTTTTTTTTTTGTTTTTTTGTTTTTTTTTTTCAACGTTTATTTATTTTTGGGACAGAGAGAGACAGAGCATGAACGGGCGAGGGGCAGAGAGAGAGGGAGACACAGAATCGGAAACAGGCTCCAGGCTCTGAGCCATCAGCCCAGAGTCTGACGCGGGGCTCGAACTCACGGACCGCGAGATCGTGACCTGGCTGAAGTCGGACGCTTAACTGACTGCGCCACCCAGGCGCCCCTCCTTTTTGTTTTGTAGTAGTGTTTTTTAAAGTGTAAAGGTCTATAAATTTGATGAAATGTAATTTGTTGATCTTTTCCCCATATAGTTTGTAGTTTCTGTGTTTTATTTAAACAATCTTTGCCTTTCCTACTCTCACATTAGGCCTTCTACTAAGGTTTTTTTTCTAGAACTTTCACAGTTTGAGTTCTCACAGTTAGGTCTGATGCATTTTAATTACTTTTCCGGGTAATGTTCTGCCTTGAACACCACTTATGTGGTGGTCCTTTCTCTGGCTTTAAGTAGTGTTTTCACAACATGAGCTCTCATCAATACTCAGCTGAGGGCTCGAAAAGAACTCTGAAGAACTCCAGAGCTTTTCTGTTTAGCTCATTTCCGTCTGCTACATTATCCTATTGATCTAGCTACCTTGGCCTCCACAAATTCTCTAGTCTTTCCCTCAACTCAGAAACTGACAAGTTCTGTTTGGCTTCCCCCTCCCTATGCTGCAGCCTGGGGACCTCCTCTAGGCAATACGTTGGGGCAATCTTAGGGCACAGCTCAATTGTTTTCCTTTTTAAAATGTTTTTTTTTAATGTTTTATTTACTTTTGAGAGAAAGGGAGAAAGAGGCAGAGTATGAGCGGGGGAGGGGCAGAGAGAGAGAGAGAGAGAGAGAGGGAGACACAGAATCCAAAGAAGGCTGCAGGCTCTGAGCTGTCAGCACAGAGCCTGACGTGGGGCTTGAACCCACGAACTGTGAGATCATGACCTGAGCTGAAGTCGAATGTTTAACCAACTGAGCCACCCAGGCGCCCCTGTTTTCCTTTTTTCAGGACTCACAGTCCTGTGCTGTTTATTGTCCAGTGCCTGAGAGTTGTTGTTGCCAGTAGTTTCCCCAGTGTTTTTAGTTGTTTAAAATGGAAGGATACATCTAATAAAATGTGAAGTTCCCAAGCAAAGTTCTTATCCTTAGAATCTCAAAACTCTTAGAAATTAGGGCCAAACAAATATAAATAAGACAAGTATAAGAAAATACACTGTGAATGGAACTTATTTATAGCAACTTAAATTGGATTTCAAAAAAGAGAGATATAGATGGGAAATGGGAAAGTTTCATAGAATCTCTTAAACTTTAAGGCTAATGATGACTTGTGTAGTAGACAAGAACATTTAAAGTTTGCAGGAAAGAGCTTGACCCGAGGCACAAGGGGAAGCATGAATGAATGATCTGAGCACCAGTAGAAGGAGACAGCAGAAATATTTAGCTGCAGTGGGCCAGATAATATCAAATCTTGGTGCACTGTGTTGTGACGTTGATAGAGAAAGGACTTTTGTTTTTATCTGTTATCTTAACTATTCATCTGGCTGTGGTGTGGCAATGAAGATAAAGATTCAAAATAAAGGAGACAATTTATTTTATTTTATTTTTCAATATATGAAATTTATTGTCCAATTGGTTTCCATACAACACCCAGTGCTCATCCCAAAAGGTGCCCTCCTCAATACCCATCACCCACCCTCCCCTCCCTCCCACCCCCCATCAACCCTCAGTTTGTTCTCAGTTTTTGTTTTTTTTTTTTTAATTTTTTTTTTCAACGTTTATTTATTTTTGGGACAGAGAGAGACAGAGCATGAACGGGGGAGGGGCAGAGAGAGAGGGAGACACAGAATCGGAAACAGGCTCCAGGCTCTGAGCCATCAGCCCAGAGCCTGACGCGGGGCTCGAACTCACGGACCGCGAGATCGTGACCTGGCTGAAGTCGGACGCTTAACCGACTGCGCCACCCAGGCGCCCCTTGTTCTCAGTTTTTTGTTTTTTTTTTTTTTTTCAACGTTTTTATTTATTTTTGGGACAGAGAGAGACAGAGCATGAACGGGGGAGGGGCAGAGGGAGAGGGAGACACAGAATCGGAAACAGGCTCCAGGCTCTGAGCCATCAGCCCAGAGCCCGACGCGGGGCTCGAACTCACAGACCGCGAGATCGTGACCTGGCTGAAGTCGGACGCTTAACCGACTGCGCCACCCAGGCGCCCCTTGTTCTCAGTTTTTAAGAGTCTCTTATGCTTTGGCTCTCTCCCACTCTAACCTCTTCTTTTTTTTTTTTCCTTCCCCTCCCTCATGGGTTTCTGTTAAGTTTCTCAGGATCCACATAAGAGTGAAAACATATGGTATCTGTCTTTCTCTGTATGGCTTATTTCACTTAGCATCACACTCTCCAGTTCCATCCACGTTGCTACAAAGGGCCATATTTCCTTCTTTCTCATTGCCACATAGTACTCCATTGTGTATATAAACCACAATTTCTTTATCCATTCATCAGTTGATGGACATTTCGGCTCTTTCCATAATTTGGCTATTGTTGAGAGTGCTGCTATAAACATTGGGGTACAAGTGCCCCTATGCATCAGTACTCCTGTATCCCTTGGGTAAATTCCTAGCAGTGCTACTGCTGGGTCATAGGGTAGGTCTATTTTTAATTTTTTGAGGAACCTCCACACTGTTTTCCAGAGTGGCTGCACCAATTTGCATTCCCACCAACAGTGCAAGAGGGTTCCTATTTCTCCACATCCTCTCCAGCATCTATAGTCTAACGGAGACAATTTAAATGTCTGCTGCAATCCAGGCATACTTGTTCGTATGCAGTTGTGGAACAAAACCTAAGAGGAAGAAAGTATTTTGGGGATGTCTTCAAAGGTTGAAACAAGAGGATGTGGTGACCAGTTAGATGTAATGGTAGAAGAAAAGTGAACTAATATGCACATAAAGCATGTTGGGGAGAAGGCATTGTATTTTGAAAATGCCTCTTTAGCTTTATTTGTAGAGTTCACCAAAATAGCCATGTTAGAGTAAACTGGAAAAAAATGGAACCGTGTCAGACCCAATCATCATATTGTAACATATGCAACTTATGATTGTATTATATATAAACGTATATAAAATACATTGTGATATATGCAATTAATTCCATTTTCCTGTTCAGTGATTCTGTTTACTTTCTATAGTACAGCTGAGAAAGGTTTCCAGTTTCTACAACAGAAAATCTTAAAAATGATTTATCCAGACTAACAGGGAAGAGGGACTGTGAAAACATAATGATCCGTAAACCAAGGCTGGATGTTTCCTGCAAATCTCAGTCTTGCTTGGGGTTAACACAGAGTCATAAGAGCTACTGGCAACTGGGACGGGTGTTTGATTTCTGAGGGCAGTACCACAGGGAGGCATAATGGGATGGTGTACTTCTCAATGAATATTAGAGTTAGTGGAAATATGGCTCTTACTTGGTTTGCACACCACACGTGAGAAGAAAGGGCAAAGAGGAAGGAAGTGGGTTGAGATGGTTTTAGCTGTTAGGTCTGTTTTTAAGTGCTAAAGACATTGCTCTTCTTGGAAAAGTCAGGCTTGATGTCGGGAGTGCTGAGCTGCAAAGCTAAGGCAGGCCTTCTGCCCCTTTAGTGTATAATAATACTTTTGTCCATTTTCACTTCAGTTCTGAATTTTCCTTTCCTTGACATCTTATTAATTCATTCTTCTGGGGAGTCTTTCAAAGAGGAAAACTCATCCTGAGGAAAAAAAAAATCAAGCCAAGTCTAATTGACTAAACTTTCCTAGTTCTCAGTGCTGAGAAGCAAACCTTTCAAGTTTTTGCCAATTGGCAGGAGTTTTAATGACAGGCTTCCAGGATCAAAGCAAACCTTTTAACTTCTTTTAACAGTAAATTCAGTGGTGACTATTGACATGTAAAACATTCTCCGTGGCAGAAACAGAAATCTGAGATTAGTTGAATATTACCATGTATCCTATGCGGAGGACAGCTCAGTATGCTCCCCATTAACCCAACAATAAAACATCAGAGCCAAAGAGGGAAGAGAGCCCATATAATTGTTTGGCTAGGAAATGTTGGGGAATAAGCACTTACAAATCACACAGTTGGTATGGGACTATAATGGCACATTCACTGAAACACCAATAATTAAAAAGAAACTACTGTGGAAATGAAACAAGCCTACAGGAAATGCATTTGCTTCTAAAAGGCACTATTCCCTTTCGATTTCAAGAGAGGTGACATCAAATGAGAGTAGAGGGTGTGGGGGCAGAAGTCAAATGATCTGTTGTCTAGCCCCTACTTTGTTAATCCAGTGTTGTGGTTTTAGTCAAATCACTTATCCTGGCTGCGTCTCAGGTCCTTGATTTGTCAAATATGGTGGCAAATCATCTCTAGCTATAAAAACAAAAGCTTTGTTTGTAGGCTTATAGGCTTCTGTAACAGTGAGAAGTGAGGTGAAGACATGTATTCCTCTGTGACAGGGTTTATCAAGTTTTTGAGTGTTGGAAGGTATAAAACATTTGCTTTGAGCTTTCATCCCCAGAGATAATTGATTAGATAAGTTTGGAATAAGATTCATTAATCATTATTTTAAACAAATACCCAAGATAAGCCTGTGACACTTAGCCACAGGTTTTTAGACCAAATTCCTCTCTCTCCCATATTTAGTCTAACTTGATAGATCCTTTCCTATCATCTTAAACTTGCAGTTAAATTCCCAAAGCTGAAACAGTGGGTACCACATTCCAAAGAGAGACTAGGGAGCTTGACACACCTCTTTCACACTTTCTAGGGGTTAGGGAATCTTACACCCAGCAGTTCCCCCTCTCTCCCACTACCTATGTAAGCGGAAGACTAGGATTTTGAGAATCTTTGGATACCAGACTGTGAGGACAGGAAGGGAATAGTGGGCTCTTCAAGCCTATTTAAGCTGTAACTGCCATAACAATTTATCACAAACTTACTGGCTTAAAACAACACATATTTATTATGTTATAGTTCTTTAGTTAGGAAGTCCAAAATGGGCCTCACTGGCTAAGATTAAGATGTCAGTAGGATGGCATTCCTTTCTGGAGGCTTTACAAGAGAATCCATTTCCTTGCCTTTTCCAGCTGCTACAGGCCATCCACATTCCATGTTTCATGGTCTCTTTCCTCATCTTCAAAGCCAATAACATGAGTTGAGACTGTCTCACATCATTATACTCTGACTCTGACTCTTCCCTGTTCTATTTTCATAGACCCTTATGATTGCAGATAATCCAGGATGATCTCCCAGTTGTAGGGTCAGCTGATTAGTAACCTCAATTGCATCTTCAGCCTTAATTCCTCTTTGCCGTGTAACGTAACATAGTCACAGGTTCTTGGGATTGGGTTGTGGGACATCTTTGGAGGAGGCATGATACTACCTACCACATAAACCGAAGGAAGAAGGTTCTAAAAGAATCAGTTTTCAAGATTGGAGAGTCTGTGGAAGGAGAGACTAGCACCTACACCCTGGTTATAGATGTACTTAACCAGTCAGGTCTGCCCTGCACCTATCTGGACGATGGAAAGTAGGTTAAGTGGGGTGACCTAGATGCATGAGCTTCCCATGGTTCAAGGGGCGTGAGCCATAATTTTGGTACTCTGCTCAGGGGTACTTTGCATAAGTATAAAGCAGGATATGAATCTGAAGCGTTATGTTCAGGAATGGGATGGGAAGATACCGAGCCAGAGTTTATCTCCCACATGAGGGGCCTGAACCATGAGAGGCCCTACCCGTGACACTTCTCATTGAACTCAAACATGATCCCATTGGGAGGACTAGTATTTGTGTGCTTGCCACATAGCATGCTACCCCTAAGACGATGGTAGAGACCGTTAAGTAGAGGCAAGAGGCCAGCATTTTCCATTCTTTCCTCTCAATTTCTAATATTATTAAGTACAAAACAATACGTTCAGGGAAAAGCAGGAATACTAAAATGCAGAGCAACCCCTCTTCCCCCTTTAAGTCTTACACTGTGGCCTGAGTAGTGATGAAGGAGATGAGGGGATTTAAATTAGATGAGAGACTGGAGCACCTGGGTGGCTTAGTCGGTTGAGCATCTGACTTTGGCTCAGGTCATGATCTCACGGTTTTTGAGTTTGAGCCCCGCATCAAACCCTGGAGCTTGCTTCTGATTCTGGGTCTCCCTCTCTCTCTGCCTCTCCTCCATCTCCGTTCACACGCTGTTTTTCTCTTTCTTTCTTTGTTTCTTTGTTTCTTTCTTTCTCTCTCTCAAAAATAAAGGTTAAAAAAATAAAAAAATAAATTAGATGAGAGATTATAGTTTTCATCTAGACTAGATTGAAAATGTTCTGAGAGTGACCAGAGAGCTATGAATTCAGCCAAGATGCTGTTAAAGTATAATTTTCAAAAAGGTAAAATCATAGCTCTGTGCAAATTTAGAATGTGAAAGTTTTTATCTAACTTATTGATTAATGAAGAAACCAGTAAGATGTAACTGATTCAAAGAACATTTTAGAAGCTAGTGTATTTATAGGAGGATAAGATTGCTGGGTTATATACAAAACTGATAAATGTCTAACAGGGCCATATATCTTTAAGGTTATATGTTTCATTAGGAATTATATTGCTCATGTACAAAAAACTACAAGTTTACAAGTAACTTTACTATTTCTTGGAACTTCAATTAGGCATAAACAGTGAAATGAACAAAGATCATACTCTTAGATAGTACCCGAGTGACTTCTGTCTCTGTACAACATTGAAGGAATGTACTGTATACCTTTTGGTGCCTTATTTTCAAGTTTTAGATTGTGAATAGGGGAGGAGAAGAGAGAAAGAGAGGGAGACACAGAATCTGAAGCCGGATCCAGGCTCTGAGCTGTCAGCACAGAGTCTGACATGGGGCTGAAACTCATGAAGTGTGAGATCATGACCTGAGCCGAAGTCAGATGCTTAATTGACTGAGCCACCCAGGCATCCCACTAGCAATATTTTTAAGAATGGGAAAGGAAGAGTCAGATTTTGTGTGAAACCAATGAGAGGGGGAAGAATTAGTTTTTACCTCACTGAGTTCAAGTGTGACTAGCAAAATACAGCACAGATTTAAGATTATGAAGTGATGACAAAATGTAGTTTAAGGCTGCATTTCCTGAAATGTGACAAATGTGTTTTTCTGTAAAATATGGGATAGTGTTTGTGTATTGCTGACTCCCAAGAGTGGTTTTGTGCCAGGTTGTATCAGACAGAGTCAAGTCAGTAACCTAACCTGAAATCGTCTATCATCATTACTACTTATTTCCTGATGAGATCTGTTCCCTTCTAGGAGTAGCTTATATAAAGAAGTGCAAAACCCTCAGTTTTCAGCCATTATCTCACTTAAATGTCTTGTGGGTATCTTTTTGATATTTTGAATTCCGTTTTTACCAACAAGGCATAGTTTAGATGAGTGGTTTATTTTTCCTTACTGGATTCCAAATAACACATCTTTCAGTTTGACTAGATCTTTTCAGAATCGCTAGATGGCATAATTTCTAATATAGGGTTCACATTACTGTGGCCTGTGAAATGTGATGTTAGAACATTTAAATAAGACAAAAATTAAATTTTCTGCCACTAAAATCTGTCTAGCATCTCTAATGATTATGGAAAATAAGTTAAAAATAAATTAAGCAATGATAGGATATAATTCTTGTGTTCTTCCATATAAGTTGTCAACACTGTTACAAATTTATTTTAAATTATTTTCTCTCAGGTGAAATTGTTTACTTTATCCTTCAGCTTAAGAACAGACTGGTTAGGGTCACTGGATCAATGATTTCCACTTTAAATTGGTTAGAAATCAAATGACTTCTTAGTCCCACATGTGAATATCTTCTGATAAAACAAATTATATGAAATGAAAACATTGAAATTCATGTATTTTTTAGTAGAACTGAAGAAAACAGAATAATAATGTGGTCCCTTTTGATCTACTGTTTAATCATCATATGATGTGGACCAGTGCCTCATGTGATTTAACACCATGGGAAAGCCCAGTTCATCATTATGACTATTGTAAATATTCTTATTAAATATTTACTTTCCAAACAGCTGTTTGTTAATTGTAACCAGAGGTCAGCATTTAGATAAAAATGAAATTATAGATACCCTTATAGATACCCCTAGTAAATCTACTGTCTCTGAAATGTTGTGTTCATCTTACTGTATATCTTGTGAAGGATGGACAGAATGCAATCATGGGTGACAGTTTTGCTGTTACTCCCATTTATAGAATTTTGATATTGTTTATAAAATAACCTCAACAATTCTTTCTAACTAAAGCGTGGATGCTGAGACTCAGTAAGACACCAGGAGAAAGGTAGGCTTGGACTCTTAAAAATGGAGAATGGTGAGTGATATCTCACTACTTTACTTCCAGTAGACCTGTGTTTCTATCTCATGTTGACTCCTGGTCTCCTATAGTTTCTCCAATTATTATAATACTTTTGTTCTTCACTTTCCAGCGAAGACAGTTGAGATTTACCATCTTGGTTGTCTAATAGCCTGTTCCCCCAACCTTCTTGTGCCCTTTTAATATTGGTGCATCGAGAACCAAACTTTGTTTCAATCCAACTATCCATATTCTGGAGTCACATGGAGGGCTTGTGAAATATAGGGCTGGGATGTACTCCCGGAGATCCCAATAGAGTTGGTCTGCTTTGGGACCTGAAATTTTCCATTTCTGTCAAGTTCTATTGCTTGTTGATGCTACTCCAGGGACCATGCTTTGAGAGCCATTCTATAATACATATCCTGAGTTATTCTGTGTATCCTTAGGAGGCCATTGTAACTCTTTTAGTTAATCAAGACCACTGGTGGAGTGACATCAGCATCATAGTGGCATAAGACATCCCTAGTTTTGGTCCCCATCCTCAACAACAAAAATTTGGCATCCATCCATGGTTAAGAATGTCTTTGAGGTGGCTGTGGGATCCAGCACCATACTCCAGGAGACACAGGAAGAGTCTCTTTGGTGCATTGGGTAACAGGCAGATAAACCTCAGTCCTGGCTGTGGACCTCACAGTGGCCCATGAACTGGCTTCAGCCCCTCTTGACCAAGGTCCTTCTTGGCCCTGGAAAACAATGACTTAGAAAATCACTCACAGATGAGAGAGCCTTTGTGGTAGTTCACATTTCCAGAGGAGAAGGTCCACTCTGTAGGAACAAAACATGTGAATTTGGATACTTTGGAATGGTTAATTATTAGAGACTGAAGGAGGGGACAACGATTTCCAATGTGAAGATAGCAACACAAAATTTTAAGAAACATGAAAAATCAAGGACACAAGATGACACCAAAGGATCACAGTTATCTTCTAGTGACCAAACCCAAATGTATGGCTATGTCTGATTTACCAGATAAAGAATTCAAAAGAACTGTTTTAAGGAAATGCAATGAGCCACAAGAAAACAAAGAAAATTAAATTAAATTAAGAAAATAATACACAACAAAAATGAGATTTTAACAGAGCAATAATATGAAAGAATCAAATTCTAAAGCTAAAGAATGCAGTGAATAAAATAAAAAAAATGCAATAGATGGCATTAACAGCAGACTGGATCAAGCAGAAGAAAATTTCTGAACAGGAACTTTGCAATTATCCAGTTAGAGGAGAACAAAGAAAAAACAATGAAAAAGAGTGAAAAAGCCCATGTGGTTTATGGAATGCCATCAAGAGGATCAATTTGTGAATCATCTAATTTCCAGAAGGGGAACAGGGAGAAAAGAGAAAGCATGTGTAAAGAAATGATTGAGAACTCCAGTCTGGGAAGAGATTTGGATATTCAAAATCATGAAGCTTAGGTCACTAAACAAAGTCAACTTAAAGAGATTCACTCCATGACACATTATAATGAAATTGTCAAAACTCAGATGCAAAGCATCTTAAAAGCAAGAGAAAAACAGCCTATAACTTTGGGGGGGGGGGCGCCTGGGTGTCTCAGTCGGTTAAGTGTCTGACTTCAGCCCAGGTCATGATCTCACAGTTCATGAGTTCAAGCCCCGCATCAGGCTCTGTGCTAACAGCTTGGAGCTAGAGCCTGCTTCGGATTCTGTGTGTCCCTCTCTCTCTGCCCCTCCCCAGGTCATGCTCCACTCTGTCTTTGTCAAAAATAAATTAAAAAACTTAAAAAAAAAAAAAAGAGATAGTTCAATGGTGGTTGCCAGGGGCTGGGATGTAGAGGAATTGGGGCAATGTTGGCCAGAGGGTACAAACTTCCAGTTACAAGATGAATAAGTTCTTGGGATCTAGTGTATAGCACGATGCTTATAGTTAATATTACCATATTGTATACTTTAAAGTTGCTAAGAGAGTAGATCTTAAATATTCTCACCACAAAAAAGAAATGGTAATTATGTGACATGATGAAGGTATTAACGAAAGCTATGGTAGTAATCACTTTGCAATATATATAAGAGTATCAAATCTAAGCATTGTATGCTTTAAATTTAAATATTATGTGTCAGTTATATCTTATTAAGCTGGAAAAGTGAAAGGACACTGGGACACATACATATATATACACATACATACATATATACACATACATATCTAGTTTACAACTTCTTGTGTCCTGAGATCTACCTCATAATTTCTGTGAATTCTGAGAATTTCATAAATTCTATGAATTCCCAAATGATCTTCTCAGTGGCCATTTCAAAACTTTACTGTTTAAAACCCTGGCTTAGGATGAGATGATGAGACTCCTAGAATAAATAGAAGGCCATCAAGTAGGAATCTGCTTAAATTTAAGATGGTCATCTACTAAAAAATTAATTGTACCCTCCCCGCTTCTTGCTTTCTCTCAGCCCATCTTTCTTCTGTTTTTGTGGAGGAGGTGTTTTTGTGGCTCATTCCATCACTTGTATGCTCAGTTCTATAACTTTTCATTAATCAGGATGCATTCTTAACCTCTTACTCTCCATGGCGTATTTTTCCTCAGCATAAAAATATGATGCAGATCTCTCTTATAGTTATAAAATAAGCCAAAACCCTCTTTTGAAACTGGTAGGAAAATTGGATATCCAGTTCGTTCCATATTCAAAGGAATGAATTTGAACCCTTACCTCCCACCATTTAAAAATGTTAAAATGGACCAAAGACTGGATGGAATGTAAGACCTAAAATGATTAAACTCTTAGAAGAAAACATACATATAAATCTTAATGACATCAATTAGGCAATGATTTCTGATATATGATACCAGAAGCACAGGCAACAAAAGAAGGAACACATTAATTGGGCTTTATCTACATTGAAGACATTTGTTCTACGAATGACACCATTAAGGTGAAAATTATGTGTGTGCGTGCATACTTTTGCCCATATTTTCCCAACTCTGTATTCAAATATGTGTTGGTAGCTTGAAATTGGTCATGGTGGGAATATTTATAGAATGGAACTCAAACAAATGTTACAAATCAGGGCTGTTTTTTTTTCCTTTCTGGAGATGCAGTTGCTAAACATTTACTACATCATCCAAGGACTTTATGGATATATATATATCCATATGTGTGTGTATGTATATATATATATATATATATATTCTATATTCTGTATTCTATTCTATACTCTATTCTATATTCTATAACTTGTCTCATTGCATGCTCTGACTGGCTTTCTTCCTGTTCTCTCTTTTTGTAGTGATGCTCTCCTCCAATCCATTCTCAGCGCTGTTTTCAGAATCATTTTTTCCCAACATGAATGTGATTGTGACATTTGTTTAAAAATCCATCAATGTCTTTGTAATGGAACCAATGTGAATCTGCTCCTTGGTGAGTCACAGATACACCAGGTGGTTGTCGCACAAAGTAAACTTTATTTGCAGCAAATGAGATCATGGAGAATAACTTCCAAAGCTGTGACTCTCTGAGGAAGGATGGGTAGGTTCCTTTTATTTAGGATTAGGATGAATATTGAAAAAGGGGATCCTTCACTTATGCACCTTAAGGAAACATGCCTGTACATACATTCTATGTTATATAAATGAGGCTTGTGCTCCTCCTTGGGTTGAGATTTTAATGTTATAGTGAGGTAAAGGTAATTGTTGGTCATTCTGTTTTTTTTTTAAGTGTTTGTTTATTTTTCAGAGCAGGGGGAGGGGGAGACAGAGAGGGAGACAGAGAATCCCAAACAGGCTCCCTGTTGTCAGCCCAGAGCCTCACGCAGGGCTCAAACTCACAACTGTGAGATCAGGAGCTAAGCCGAAATCAAGAGATGCTTAACTAACTCAGTCACCCAGATGCCTCTTGTCTGTCATTCTAGAGGTCACTCCATGGTCTGTCTGCACAGGCACCAGTTGGAGAGTTACATTCAAACTGGTCTGGGTCGTCTGGGCTGGCTGGCGGTCTTGTTAGGGCAGTTGCTATTGCTTAAAGGGTGGTTGTGCTTTCCATTTGCCTGAATTAAGAGAAGAGCTTAAGGAAAAATGTGGGACAAACGTCTGTGAGTACAAGCAGGTTGGCAGTAAAGGTCAGGTCTTGGGTTTTAGCTGGTGACATCTTCACATCATGTTCAGGATAAATAGCGTCAGGTCATTTCAGATTCCTTCCTCTCCTTGAAGTTTTTCCAGTTTCTTTGAAGTACTACTTGATGGCATCAGGCCCTCCCTTGCTTTTGGGTCTATGTACCTGGAATCCCTTTGTGAAGTTTTTTTCTTCTTTTTCTGTATGGTGTACTCATTTGTTCTAAGGCTTACTAAGTCAGGACATTGCTTCTGGAGAGACCTCTTGTTTTTCTCTCCTCCTAGGCTACACTCCCTTCTTGCCCCCAAGACTGTGGATGAACTGTACTTTCTGTGTCCTTTAACCTTGACAGCTTTGATTTGGTATATTAACTTCCTTACTTCTCATTACAACCAGCTTCTTGATGGGAGGGCTGAGGTTTTATTCATTTATTTATTCTCAGCATCTAGCATATTTTAGAACATTATAGGTGATAAAAGGTGATTTTGAAGCATGTTGAATTTTGAAGAGAAAAGTTTATTTTAAAAAGAACATACCGCATTTGGGAGCCATAGCATATTTGGTTTGAAGTGTTTAAAAACTTGCCATGATTGAATTGCATAGCATTTATTGAAAAGGGACAGAAAAGGCCAATATGAAGGACATGAGTAGAGAATTTACCGTAAGAGTGACTGTTCACACTTGAATAACTTTGCATTTGAGCACTTGTATTTGTGATGAAATACTAAAGGAAAACACATTCTAATTAAGATGACAAATCTTCATTGTCATAAGTGTAATGAAAAATGTCTAGAGATTTTTCTTTAAATATTGACTTCACAGAGGTAAGTTATGACATTAGGCCATTTGAACTTCAAGAATATTTATTCCTAAGACTGTCAATTTAAAACTCCAAGAAAGGTGAATAAGATAAATTAAAGTTCCTTTAACAACTTTAAAAGTTTAATCATGGTGTAACATTAAATATGTTAGAGAAAAGCATAGATAATAAACACTGCTTGATCAAATCATATATTTCAGATTTATTCTTTCTTTTATAATATTAAATATTGCTATATGTTATACTAAATGCTAGAGAGTACAGAAAAGGCTAGAAGACTTTTTATCTTGGGGTTCATGGCTTAATGGGAGAGAATAGTTCTAGCCAGAAAGAATGAAAGGTATGGTTATTTGTTAGGTCAGTGTATCTTGATGATGATGACTGTGACAATGATGGTGACATGATGACAACTGTGGGGACAATAATAGCTGTGCTTGTTGAGTAAACATTTTGTTTCAGGTGATTTGCATATTGAATCCTCATTGGCTCGTCTTAATTCTGCAAGGAAAATCTTTTTTAATCCTCCTTTTTTATTTTTAAAAAAATTTTTTAATGTTTATTTATTTTGGAGAGACAGAGAGAGAGAGGGAGAGGGAGAGGGAGGGACCGAGAGGGACACAGAATTCGAAGTAGGCTCCAGGCTTTGAGCTGTCAGCATAGAGCCCTATGCGGGCCTTGAACTCACAAGCTGTGAGATCATGACCTGAGGCTTAACCAACTGAGCCACCCAGGTGCCCCTTCAATCCTCCTTTTTTAGATGATAAATCTGCATTTCAGAGAGAAATTATGTAACTTTCTTTCAAATAGTAAATAGTACATTTATTCTTAAACAGTAGATAGTAGATTTAGGTTTCCAGCAAGATCTAACTTTACAGTCCAGTCTTCCTAATATTCCCTGGAATTTGAATCAAAATGAACGAGATGAGTTTTAGTTCTTTTCCCACTTCCTATTGGGTTAGAGAACTTTAGTCCATGAACCCGTATTCAAGTTGGCTTTCTCATCAGTGAAATGGAGATAATAGTATCTGTCTTGTTTATATCATAGGACTTTTATAAAGACTGAATGGACAGAAGATGTGAAAATTTTTATTCTTTAAGTATAAAGCCCTTTTGTGAATAATTCTTGAAGTGTACCAACGTATGTTGTCATCATAAATAATATACAAAAATATAATAATCGACATTTTTTTCTAAAACTCTACTTCTGGTATTTTCAGAGTTCCAAGGACACAGCAGAACAAATGATATAAATGAGTTATGTTGTATGCAGGCTATTAACTGTAAGAAGAAAAGTGTCTTTCCAGAATTGATTTTTAGATGTTGGTAATCTGAAATGTGATTACTAATTTTCCAGGTCCTACCTCCCAACCCAGTATTTCTGAGTATTGTACTCTTAAGGAAATTTTCAGGCTGCTTTATGTGCTATTTATTGTTAGGTGAGGACTGACATGAATTATGGTTAGCTACATCCAAGGATGAGTTTGAGGTAGAGCTTGAAATGGACGCAGTGTGGCTCTGTCCCAAAAGTCAAACAGTAATGTCAAGACCTGAAAATGTTTGCTTGAGTCTTTGGCCTACATAAAATGTATACTTCTCTTTAGTTCTTTTTTTTTTTTAAAAATAATTTTCAGTTTTAGTGACAAATAATTGACATGCATGGATAAAGATGTGGTTTATATGTACAATGGAATACTACTTGGCTATGAGAAAGAATGAAATCCTGCCATTTGCAGCAATGTAGCTGGAACTAGAAGGTATTATGGTAAGTGAAATAAGTCAGTCAGAGAAAGATATATATTTTCACTCATATGAAATGTGGAACTTGAGAAATGTAAAGACCATGGGGGAAAGGGCGAGGGAAAAATAGTTACAAACAGAGATGGAGGGAGGCAAACCATAAGAGGCTTTTAAATACAGAGGACAAACTGAGGGTAGACTGGGGGTAGGGGTGGGGAGAGGGGAAAATGGGTGATGGGCATTGAGGAGGGCACTTGTTGGGATGAGCACAGGGTGTTGTAGGTAAGCGATGAACCATGGGAATCTACCTCCAAAACCAAGAGCACACTGTACTTATTGTATGTTAGCCAATTTGACCATAGATTATATTTAAAAAAAGAAATAATTGACATGCATCATTATATAAGTTAAAGGCATACAGCATGTTGGTTTGATTTACATATATTGTAAAATGATTACCACAATTGGTTCAGCTGACATCCATCTTCTCATATAGGTAAAAGAAAAAGAAAAAAGGAAAAAAAAGTCTCTTTGTGATGAGAACTCATAAGGTTTACTCTCTTAGCAACTTTGCTGTCTATCATACAGCGGTGTTAGCTGTAGTCATTGTGCTGTTCATCTTAAAATGGGAAGTGCGTGTCTTTTGACAACGTTCCTCCAATTTCCCTCCCTCTCTTTAGTTCTTAATATCAATATTTAGTGTAATTGGTTTTTTTAGGAATCAACTTTTTAGAATCCTCTCATCACAGGAAGAAGTTCCTTAGCCATTCTAAATGACATCAGAATATATATCTGCAGCTCAAAAAATGAGAAAATCTAATCACAACCCAAAGATTTCTTTAAAAAAAATTTTAATTCTAGTGTACTTAACAAACAGTGTTATATTAGTTTCAGGTGAATGATGTAGTGATTCAGCAATTTCACATATTACTTAGTGCTCATCATGATAAGTGTACTCTTAATCCTCTGTATATATTTCACCCATCCCTTACCTCCTTCCCTCTGGTAGCCATCACTTTGTTCTCTATAGTTAAGAGTCTGTGTTTTGGTTTGTCTCTGTATTTTTTTCTTTGTTTGTTTGTTTCTTAAATTCCACATATGAGGGAATCCTATGCTATTTGTCTTTCTCTGGTTTGTTTCACATAGCATTTTACTGCCCCATCCATGTTGTTGCAAATGGCAAGATCTCATTTTTTATGGCTCAATAATATTCCATTTTGTATATATACCACTTCTTCTTTATTCATCTCTTGATGGACATTTGGGCTGGTTCCATAGTTTAGCTATTGTAAATAATGCTGCATTAAACATAGGGGTGCATATATCCCTTTGAATTAGTGTTTTCATATTTTTAGGGTAAATACCCTGTAATGGAATTATTAGATCATATGGTAGTTCTATTTTTAATTTTTGAGGAAAACTTCCATACTGTTTTCCACAGTAGCTATACCAGTTTGCATTCCAAACAACAGTGCGTGAGGGTTCTTTTGTCTCTGTATCCTCACCAACACTTATTGTTTTTTTGAATTTTTGATTTGAGCCATTTAGACAGGTGTGAGGTTGTTTTGATTTGCATTTTCCTGATGATGAGGTTATTGAACATCTTTTCGTATGTCTTTTGTCCATCTGTATGTCTTCTTCAGAGAAATGTCTGTTTCTGTCTTCTGCCCATGTTCTAATTGGATTTTTTTTTTTTTTTTGGTGTTGAGTTATATAAATTCTTTATATATTTTGGATCTTAACCCTTTATTAGATATGTCATTTGAAAATATCTTCTCCCATTCAGTCTTTTAGTTTTGTTGGTTGTTTCCTTTGCTGAGCAGAAGCTTTTTATTTTGATGTTGTCCCAAAAGTTTAATTTTGCTTGTTTCCCTTGCCTCAGGAGACACATCTAGAAAGATGTTGTTATGGCTGATACCAGGTAAATTACTGCCTGTGCTCTCTTCTAGGATTTTTATGGTTTTAGTCTCACATTTAGGTCCTTAATCCATTTGAGTTTATTTTTATGTATGGTATAAGTAGGTGGTTCAGTTTCATTCTTTTGTATATAGCTATCCCATTTTCCCAGCACCATTTGTTGAAGAGACTGTCTTTTTCCACTGCATCTTCTTGCTTCCTTTGTCAAAGATTAATTGGCCATATAATTGTGGGTTTATTTCTGGGCTTTCTATTATGTTCAATTGATCTATGTCTATTTTTGTGCCAGTACCATACTGTTTTGATTACTACAGCTTTGTAATGTAACTTGAAGTCTGGAATTGTGATACCTCCAACAATCCAAGAATTTCTGAAGAAGATCTGGAAACTGATGGTTATGTGTAGGCCGCATTGTGTTTAACAAGAAAACATCTTTGAGGAACAATGCGCAGAATCCCTTGTTGTTGTTGTTGTTGTTATTGTTGTTGTTGTTTTATATTTCATAGCAGCTGAGGACATCTTAGAAATCATTTTAACCGTAAAGCACAGAGCCTTTGCAAATTAGCAGAAAGAAAATAAAAAGGACAATCAGAAGGGATTGTTCTATACTGATCTATTCAGTCTCCAAATTTATATCCATGAAAAATACTCTGTCTCCTTTTGACACAGGTATTCTGCTCTCCTTGGTTTTTCCCATAGTTCTGGCCATGTGGGCATTTGGAAATAGATAAATCAAGAAGAGCTTAAGCACTGAAATGGGTATTTAGTGTTATAACTGCTACAAGTTAAAGGCTGTTATGCAACTACTTTGTAAATACTGGCAACACTCACCTGTGTATTTTTCATCCTGGGTACGTATTTGTTTGATCAGCATGATTTTTAGCTGCTGCCGTTTCCAGGACAAATATGTATATGTAAGGGTGTGTGTAAGGCACTAAACTATTAATGCTCTGGGTTAGTTAATGATAGACAATGTTAGTAATTAAAGTGCTTGTTAAAATACACTCTAGTATTTCAGTATTACATCATTCTTTTGATGTTTATGAACATAATAGTTTCTTAGATTTGTGGAAAATGCAATGGATTGCATGCATTAATTTCACTGGCCGAAGAAAAGACTATTTTCTACTCTCAAACTTCTTCCGTCTGGCGCTGATGACTGAAATTTCTATCCCAGAAGATAAAATAAGATATTCCAGACACAGAAATACAGGTTTTCAAGATGTAGCTCTGGGAATGCCTATGTAATTTCTCACATTTATTCAGTCCAACATGTAAATATCTGTCTTTTGGGCTTTCCCGAGGCTGGGAGAAAGGAAGAATGAGCGGAGAATAATGGAAAAATTCTAAGATTGTGCAGTGTTGCCTACAACTGTTATACTTCTGTCACTAGCAATGTATGCATGAAGAATATTAACTAAATTTCTCAATGCATTAGTAATTCAGTTTTTTACTAAAATGGCCCGGTGTATTGTATACATGCTTTTTTATACATAGAATTGAAAGGCAGGCAGTGTGTTTCTATTTCAGAAGTCAAACAGCAACATCCAGCCCTGAATTCTTTCAGAAATTTAAAGATGTTCCACTCTCATTTTTCCTCTAAGTGTCATATGAGAATTTGACCTTTAATCAAACCTATTTTTGCCTGTATGTAATGTGTGTGTGTATGTGTGTGGTCATGGACATATGTGTTTCTTGCCACGTTTAAACTTTGTTCTTTATCTGTCATTTTCAATAGTATGACCATGATGTGACTCAGTATGGTTTTTTTAGTTATTTTCTTGATGGTTATTGAGAGTTGATGTCTAAAATTTTGTCTTTTCTCAAATTTAGCAAATTTTTGATATTATTTTCTGAAATATGTATATCTTTGTTCCATTCTCTCTTTACCTTTTAAGGCTTTGGTTATACATATGTTGGACTGTTTGGTATTATCAAATAGGCCCTGAGGTTCTGTTTACATTTTTCTATCTTTCTCTCTTTGTTTTTATTATTATTTTTTATTTTTATTTTTATTCATATATTTTTTGTTTATTTATTTTTGACAGAGAGAGAGAGACAGAGCAGGGGAGGGGCAGAGAGAGAGGGAGAAAATCCCAAGCAGGCTCTGCACTGTCAGCACAGTGCCCGATGCAGGGCTTGAACTCACAAACCGAGTGTCATGACCTGAGCCGAAATCAAGAGTCAGACGCTTAACTGACTGAGCCACCCAGGTGCCCCCTTCTTTGTTTTTTATGTTGAATTATTTCTATTGAGCTGTATTCAAGCTAACTTACTTTTTCATCTACCATTGACATTAAAAAGTTGAGTCCAAGTTGGGGAAATTTGAAATTTCAGATACTATGTTTTTCATTCTAGAATTTCATTGAATTTTTAATCATTATTTTTCTCTGCCAAGGTTTCTTATTTTTTTATTCTTTGCAAATATACATTTACTGTTTTTTTTTTGTTTTGTTTTTGTTTTGTTTTGTTTTGTTTTGTTTTTGATTGAGGAGAGTTATGCAAGCCAGTTTAAAATCTTTGTCTCCTAGTTGCATCTGATTCGCCTTGAGGTTAGTCAGATAATTTTCTCAGGTAATTCTCCTCTCTAGAATGTGTTTCATTTTCCTGGTTATTGGTATGTTGGGTAATTTTGTATCATAGCCTGAACACTGAGAAAATTAAGTTGTGGAGAAAACAAATTCTGTTATTTACCTCAAATGAGTATTATTTCTTTTGTTTTACCAGGCAGTTATCATGTGTGGACGTGAACTGCAAACTGTGTTTTGGGCAGGAGCTGTAAGTCTAAGTCTGACTGTTTTGGTCTTTAGCTGAGCTGCTTTGAATTTGTTTCTTACATGAGTGGTTCTGGGATCAGTAAAAGATGTGGGTATGCAGAACCTGGGAATCCCTTCTCCGTTCCTGTCTTCAGTTTGATTCCTCTATCCTCTGTGACCATGGTTTCTCCAGCTGCAGCTGTTTCATTAGCACACTTGCCTGCTTTACCTGCTGCGATTGACCTCAGGTTAAAAGCCATGAACATGGGAATTCACTTATATAATGCTCCTTTCCAACACAGTTTCTTCAGGTTGCTGATTTTTTTATTATATATCCACATTTTATAGTCATTTTGTAAGGGGGAATTATTCTGGTAGGATTTTACTCCATTTTTACCAGAAGTGAGATCAATAGTTCTGTTTTGTTTATTTGTTTCGTCGGGTTTTTTTTTTTTTTTTTAGAAGTAATGATTAAAATGTTTCTGTTATGGTGAAGGAACAGATGAAGTTTATTTATTATATCTAATTTACCTTCTGGATAACATAACATAGCCCCTTGAAATCACAGAAAAATGAGCTGATTTCTAATTCTTTCTCTTTCATAAAAATCAAATGTCAGATATCTTTTCAGGTTTAACAAGACCTTTTAGTACTCTGCCATAATATAAATAATGCGCATCTGTCTGATACGAACATTTTTCATAATCTTTTCTCATAATATTACACAGCAATATATTCTACTTTATTTGAAGGATCTTATTTTTTATAATGTTACCCACATCAGTGATACACTTTAGTGTCTTATGTATTCCTGGCTTCAGACAACTTGCTGTAATTCTTGGCTATGAATGATAAGTGAATGAATTTTACACTGAATGCTATATCTATAGCCCTATTTCAGATTCTCTTAAGTCCTAGGTAAGTAAACAACTTCTCTTTCATGTTTTTCCATGTTTTTGTTTCTCCCAGTAAAATACTGTTCTCATTAAATAAGTTATATATAATGAACAATAGATTTTTCACAATGCTAATGAATATGTTATTCAGTACTTTACAAAACAAAATACTTTCTATATTTTGGTATTGAAATAGAATCTAGCAAACATCATAAACCAAGCCAGTTAACAATATCAGTACCTTCGTGTAACTATAGAACAAAACTCCCAAATAGCGTAACTTTTTTCCAAATACTTTTTTCTTCTTAATCAATATTTATTTGAGTCTTCTATGAATATTTCCCGAAAGAGAAGGTATTCAGATGCTGATTTTTCCCACTTTATGATTTCACCCAATTTTAATGTAGCATCAAGAAGAGGTGTTTTCTCAGTGATATGTGACTTTTGTTTTAATAAGAAATTTCAGAAGAAATATAAAATTTAATAAATTTCTGAACCATCACATTATTTTAAACACGGATGGGAAAAATAATGATTTTTCTTTATAGCCTAGATGCTTATGTTTAAAATATACTGATAATCATAATGGCTTCATGTTATCATTAATTAGAGCAGAGTAGTTACACTCTCAGCAAAATATGAACTTTACTTGATGACCATGACAATGCTCTTATTAACCATCTTATTTGGAAATAAGATAACATCTAAAAAGTAATAGTCAGTTGTTAAATGAGCCTCCTCATCTGGTTCAAAAATAACAGATCCTCAGGTTCAATAGGTTTCTTCATTTCCTAATTTGATTCAGGTTCTATACAATTTTTTTCTTTATTGTGAAAAAGCAATAAAATATACTTCAGTGGAAGAATCCTTAGGCCTGTTATAATCTTCTAAAAGGTAAGAGAAATCTACATCATTGCCTAGAAATAACATTTCCAATTTAGTACTGTGTTGGAACTATCTGGAAGAGAGGTGTTTATCTGATTTGGCAACATGTTTTTCCACATGTCTTGAATTATGCATTTTTTGATGTAATTAGGCCTTTTGGGGGACCTAGAATATTGAAAATAATTGCATTCAATCCATTTTTAAGGATGCTTTTTGCTGAGATCAAAAATGGCAATAATCATTGTCAAGGCAAAGTACACATCAGTTGTCAAATATAATTACAATTTTTTGCAGTGTTAAGTGAAGATATTGAAGGTAAATGTTATTTATGCCTTCTTATCCCAAATGAATGAAATTAAATTTAGGTGAAATTATATCTAACTATGAGAAAAAAAATCATAAATTGAAAGAAAAGGAACTTAATTTGGGGCTTAACTGCAAAGGCAATATAGATTCATCTTATTAAAGAAGAGTATAGTTTTAAAATGCAGAGAGCTTAACACTGGGGGAAAACATAAAGGGTGATTATCCATTAACCTGATGTTGGATATATCAGTCAGGGTCTTTTTATGAAGCAGATAGTACAATAAACAAAGGGCACTGAAAATAATGTAATGAAGTAACTATTTGCAGAGGAGGAAGCTGTTACTAAAACTTGGTAAAAGCTGATTGTAGGAGAGGGACTACTCTTGTAGGAGCAGTGACCAAAGATACTGTGCAGCCTGGTCAGACCAAAACAGTGGCCTGACAGAGAGGGAGGAGACGGAAAACTATAATCTAATCTCTGTCTTCTGCTTTTGCCTTCCATTGGCTGAAACCAATCAGAAGCTGGGGGATGCAGTCCACTGAGGGCACCTCCTGAGACACATGGGTGGAGAAGGGCGGACAGTGGACTAGAGGGGCAAAAGGGCATTGGTACACTTGGGTCACTTTCTTTTGCTAAGATGGATGTGCATTGAACTTTTTCATATTGCAGCTACCCAATGTTTGCATGTTAGCAAAGTTAAAGTTACCACGGCCAAAGTATAAAGGGCGAAGGGGCCACACAAACCACTGATGGAAAAAATTCTGCCTTGGCTATAACACAATAACTGGATCATCTCTGCTCCACTTTTGTTCTGTGAAGCAAAATCCATAGGTTTTGGTGAATTAGAAGTTTTGAGTTCATGTCCTGGCCTTGTCACTTACTAAGTATATCATCTTGGACACTTACTAAACTTCTTATAACTGTAATTTCTAAGGGTAAAATGGTGACAAGGGGTATTAGGAGGATCAAATGTAGCACTATATCCATATAAATTAAGGTTTATAAGAAATTCTCAATAAATGTTAGATATTATTAAAGATGTAAGACTACCAATAATGCCATGATTTTCCTAACTTCAATCTTGAGGTTTAAAAAAAAAAATTCGTTGCTATATCAAAACTAAGTCAACTGGTTCCCTAATGAAAATTGTCTATTTGGGAGTGGAGTTCATATCTGATGCCATTTTGGGGGCCACTGTGGAGAAGCTTTGTGATATTTCTAAACTGTTGGCATGTTGTTTTGTGGTTGATAATTGTATTTTTTGGATATACTTGTGTTTTCTAAATCTCACACCACTTTAAGATTTTTTTTTTGTTCTAAGCGTGGCAAAGTTGTTTAATTTTTTTCTAATTTAGTATAATTTTAGATTTATACAAAAGCTGCAGAATTATAGAGAGATTTCCTATATATTATTCACTCAGCTCCCCCTAATGTTAAGCATCTTACATAATGATGCTGGATTTGTCAAAACTAAAAATTAAGAGTGGTATGCTACTGTTTACTAAACTACAGATTTTTTTTTTTGAAATTTTTCAGTTTTTCTAGTAATGCCCTTTTTGTTCCAGGATCCAATGTGATATGCTATGTTGCATTTAGGGCAGAGGTTTGTTTGTTTGTTTTTGTTTTCCTTTTACTTCTTATTTGTATTTTTGGGGAAATACATACAACTTCAAATATGGAGAACAGGAAATATGCCTTATTAAGCTATTTCAGTTTCAGTTGGGTGGCTGTGTAACAAATTGCCACAAACGTAATGGCTTAAGACAAGAGAAATTTTTATCTGGTTATTCGTAACATAGGAGTAGGAAGTATGGCATTGGGTCTTACAGGTGTTAATCCAAAATTCCCTTTCTCTCAGAAAGGCACTAAAGCCTCAGTTCATGTTTTAAATAATTAAACAATATGAATAATATTTTTTAGACATAAATTCAAACTGGAAACTGAAACTGAAGGAGAAATGAATAGTTGTATCCATTTTAAAGGGCCTATGTAATGCTTGTAATAGTGAAATAACTTCTGTTGCTACAGTTTCTGTCTAGCCTTTTATAATCCAGATATGATTAATTCTGAATATTTTAATATAGTCAAATACTTCCAATTTAGCGATGTGCTCTAAAAACATCATTGTAGCTGATGGGGGTGCCTGGCTGGCTCAGTCCATTAAAAGTCTGACTCTGGGTTTCAGCTCAGGTCACGATCTCACGGTTCGTAGGTTTGAGCCCTGCTATCAGCACAGAGCCTGCTTGAGATTCTCTCTTTTCTCTCTCTCTCTCTCGCTCTCTGCCCCTCCCCCATCCTCTCTCTTTCTCTCAAAAAAAATTTTTAAGAAAAATAAAAATATCATTATAACTGGAACAAAAGAAAGAAAAGTGAAACAAACTCCTACAAAACAACGGCAACTGAAAACAAACAGACTCTAGTGGCATGTTTTAACTTTTTACTGCCGTGATCTAAATCTGGAAGCAGGGACTACAGGGTTAGAATGGTGCTTAGAGAATTCTAGTTCACTCTTAGTTCACAGACAGGGAACTGACATCTAAGAAGACTAGGTGCTGTCCCCTCAGGTCCATTCCCATTATGCCACCATCTGTTAAACAGGATTGATCCTGAGAAAGCCCGACAGCACAGGGAGGATAGTGACTGAAAGCACAAGTTCTGGACAGAACAGGGTTATGTTCCGACTCCTCCCCTGTGTGATTTCTGACCTCGTTTTATCGTTAATATTTTAATTTGTGAGGTCTGGATAACAATTGTTTCTTTTTTTAGGTTTGCTAAAGTGTTTAAGTAGTAGGTACGATTGATGAAATTTATCATTTGTGTAAAGCCCTAATAAAAATTCTAAATTAATGCAATATACACAGTAAGTGGTTGGATTGTAGTTAGGTGTTCTGACTCTGGAGTCTAAGAAAACTGGTTTTGAACCATTGTTCTTTTATTTAGCTGTGAAAAAAAAAGAGAGAGAGAGAGAGATAATGATAGTGCCTATCTCATAGTACTCTTACAAGTACTCCATGAGATAACTCCTGGAAAGCAAGAACTCAATGAACCTACACATTTCACCATGTTCCTACTAATAAACATGAAGATGAAGGGGTGTTGACAAAGGTAAATGACCCAATGGGCACAGTCAAAGGCTTGCACACAAATAAAGGCTTAAAGTAGGGCAATTCTACATTTGATAGTGTACGTAATGTCAACAATTGTCTTTGAAAAATGAAGTGTTCTTAAGACTTTCTTATTTTTATTTTAGGGGAGGAAAATCAATTGAACACATAACAAGAAATACAGTGATGAACAGATACAGCAACTCATAAGTCTTAGGTTTTATGCAATTCAAGTACTGAAGGTAATTTTTAAACATCTCAGATACCACCCAAGTGTTCTGCTTAAAGGATATCTTTTCTTATTACATTTTGCAGAAAGCAAAATGAGACTACTGGGAATAGTGTACAAGAAAAGAATCCTGCCTGATACAGACTGTCAGAATGTCTTTACTAACCTTATACAAGGACATTGCTTTTTTTAGCAAGAATATATTGCTCCAGAAATTTCATAGCTGGAGAATGTTTGAGGGCAGATTATACTAAGTATAGAATAATACTGTCAACATTAACCTAAATAGCTCATTTTAGAACTTGTAAAATAGTACAGCATATGGTGGTGACATCACAAGACTTCGTCTGTGACAATACTATTTGCAGTAATTAAGGTCACCCTATTTTTTTCTGTAGTCTTATAAATTACCATATTAATCGCTATGGAGGAAAAATGCTTTACATTTGGGGGTAATGATGAGTGACAAATGTGAAAATGATTTGACAAAAAGAACTCTCAGGGATAAAACAAACAAATGCTGTTACAGTACTGGAAAATGTTGATATTTGAGAAGTAAGCTCTTGCTCAGTGAAATTTTTTATTCTAGATACTACATAACTAATATCCTGTACCATGTAGCATGCTTACCTATCACTTTAAAAATAGCACACTCTGAGACCATTGACCTTAAACTAATTTTGTATTGCTTATTTAATGAAGTCTCACTAACATATAGGAGTACCTTAAATTTTTAGGCAAAAGTAACCTTTAGAAAGCAAAACAGTTTCTAAAAATTTTTTTTTTCAACATTTATTTATTTTTGGGACAGAGAAAGACAGAGCATGAACGGGGGAGGGGCAGAGAGAGAGGGAGACACAGAATCGGAAACAGGCTCCAGGCTCTGAGCCATCAGCCCAGAGCCTGACGCGGGGCTCAAACTCCCGGACCGCGAGATCGTGACCTGGCTGAAGTCAGACGCTTAACCGACTGCGCCACCCAGGCGCCCCAGAAAGCAAAACAGTTTCTAACTGGCTAGATGTAAAAAGGAATTCGAGAGATTTATAGGAAAATGGCTGGACAGAAAGTAGTCATCTTATATCAGTAGAGGTATAACGTAGTTATTCATTCATTCATTAATTTATTCAATAAATATTTGTTAAACTCTTTACAACATGTCATGCATTATTACGGGAAATGTTTTCAGTGTTGAGTGAGAAAGTTTGCCGTTTTGAGAGTTCACAGATTTTGGCCTTTTATGGTTCTTGGAAGAAATTCTAAGAGACACCAAACATAGGTTCATTTACACCAGAGTAGTGATATTAATAATAGTGGACTTGTTGGGAGTGTCATGACCATTTTTTTTTTTTTAAGATAGGTATAAAGATTACTTGGATATAATGACAGGATTTTATTTTTTACTTTGACAATCTGTAAGTTTATGTGCTAAAAAACAAACAGACAAACAATCAGGATGGTATTTTTTGCTTGGTAGTAAGGCAGGATAGATACCTAGACTAATCGTTCCAATAAAAGATTAAGCAATATGTTGGGTGAATACATTTTTAAATGAATCAAGAGCAGTCAGGCATGTGCAAATAATCAGCGGCTGAATAAATGAATGAAAGGGGAACAAAGAGAGGTGATCTGAGCACTAAAGCCCTACTTTCCTATGAGGAACATTTGTGAAATTAAGTAAAGTTATGATTCAGTTTATGTGCACGAAGGTATGTAGGAGATAGGAGTGGTGAGTCTAATAGGAAATCCTGTTTCACAAAGCTGGGGAGAACCTTGAGAAAACAAAATAAAATAGTAGAAAAGTGAAAATGTATCAGAATGTAAAATAAATGTAAACAGACTAATTGTAGCAAAGACAAACTGGATGAAAATACTCATTTCAGATATTCATTTTCATAAGAATTCATATGAATTCATTTTCATGTTCAAAATACCTTAGGATATTAGGTATGCATAGGATAAAGAAAGTTTGGATAAAAACATAGAAAATGTATGCCAGGTGAAACATATACAAAAAAAGTTTTGTAGATGTTTAATTTTAAGTAAGATAGACTGTAAGTCAAAAGTCATTCTGGAGATAATCTGTTACTACTCAACTTCAATTGACCAAGAAAATATAGCTACTTAAATTTGAATCCAAGAAATGTGATAACCTGAAAATATATAAATTTTAACATGCTAGTGCAATTCAGAGAGAAACAAACATATCTACCATATCGTGGGTTCTTAAAAACACCTTTATTAATTTATAGATAAAGCTGCCCCCCAAAATAGGATATAGAACATTTAAAGCCCAGTTAATAAACTTCATCTAATGCAAGGGCTATAAAATATTGTACTCAGCAAGTTAAGAATACAGTTTATTTTCAAACACACAAAGGATATTTAAAAAACGGCCATGTATTAAGCCATGAAAAATTATGTTATTCACAATAAAAATCTCTGATCACAGTGTAAGAACTCAGTCAAGAAGATGACTAGAATAAAACTGATATGTTTGGAAATTAGGAGACATTTCTAAATAACGTATACATGGACAAGAATCTAAAAATACAGTAACAGTAACAGTAATTTGAAGGAAAAGACTTATAGAAGCCAACGCAAAACCTAATGTCTTTAAAATTGGGATAGATAGCTTAAGACTAAAAATAGAAATGATATAAGATTAATAATTCTGATCATGTTAAAGGAGCAACTTTTAGTTATCAAAGGCACCACAAAAATGAAGACAAACTTTTTTCAAGAGATGTTAACAGATTTTTTTTCCAAGAGAATATAAAGAATTCTCAAAACTCAACAAGACATATGAACAAAAACATGAACAGCTATTTCACAGAAGTAGAAACACAAGTGGTTAATGACCATATAAGATTTCCAATGTCATAAAAATCACAGAAATGCAGATTAGCCATCACAGGCGCTATTTTACTTCAACAATGACAAAAATTGTAAGTCTGACAATATCGTCTTAAAAAGGTGTGAAACAATGAAAACTCTTATCATATAGTAATTGTGAGCATAAACAGAGAAAATATTTTGGGAAATAATTTGAAATGATTTAGTTAAGTTTTTTTCAGATCAGAGATTTTTGACAGATATCCATGGACTCTCAAAAGGTATGTGAATAGATTTCAGAGAGTCTATGGTCTTAGATGGGAAAAACATTTCATCTTTATTTTCATTAACTTTTAACAGAAAGTTAGCATTTCCTTCAATTATGAATGAAAGAAATGACCTACCAATAGTATTAAGAATACCTAGGTTTTGTCACCATGGAAATTATAGATGTAATCATGTCACATTATGGTCATTGCAATATTCCCAAATATGATTTATGCTAATCGTTTCTTTGAAATTTTAGCAGTCATTACAAAAATGTTAGATTTTTTAAAATGAGGCTAAAGAACATATATTACTCTAACACTTATTTAAAAACCATCTTAATTGTATTTTTTTTAACATTTATTTATTTTTGAGAGACAGAGGGAGACAGCACACAAGTGGGGGAGGGGGAGAAAGAGAGGGAGACACAGAATTCGAAGCAGGCTCCAGGCTCCGAGCTGTCAGCCCAGAGCCCAACACGAGGCTCAAACTCACAAACTGTGAGATCATGACCTGAGCCGAAGTTGGACGCTTAACCGACTGAGCCACCCAGGCACCCCATTAATTGTATTTTCAAACAATTGGCTTTAACTCTACATATTTTATTTTACTTATTTAAAATGTGTAAACTGTTTAATTCTTCATAACATTGTTGTGAAAAGGGCAAGAGAGGCTTCTATGAACTACCAAAGGGCTTCATAACATGAAATAGTTTAAGAGTCATGGCAAACGTGTACCAGGAATTTGTACTAGCACTGTTTATGATTGCAAGAGCTGGGGACAACTCAAAAATTTATCAGTTGTGAAATGGATAAAAAATTGTTTATTTGTACAATAGCATATGATATTGTGAAAATTATGAGGTAGGGTTTCATTTTTTAACCATATGGGTAACTCTTAGAAATAAAATGCTGAAGGATATAGTTGCAGAAAATGTAATAAAACATTAAATCATACACAGAAACATTAAAAAAATTAATAGTATCTGGTTTAGAGTTTCAAAAACTGTGGCAAAACTCTTTAAAAGCAAATGAGTGGTAAAGTTAATTTAAGATAGTGGGTACATCTGAGCAAGGGGGGAGATGGATGATGGGGAGGGGTATGTAGAGTTCTTCAAATGAAGGCGACACCCTTTATTTAAATAAGTGTTGTGGGTACAGAGCTGTCCATTGTATGAAATAATTAATTGTAACAACATAGCTCTTGTTTTGTCTGTCCTTTATATAGTTACATCAAGTTTACAGAAGGTTGATTAATATTTTTAGAAAAGCAGATACAAGGAGGGCTTTTGTTCTGAACCCTTGATCTTCTCTATGCCACAGATATAGTAGATGGTATGACTTAATAGATACGTAGATGCTTTCCTTACCTTAAAGAGTTGCAATTCGGGGCGCCTGGGTGGCTCAGTCAATTAAGCATACAACTCTTGGTTTCGGCTCAGGTCATGATCTCATGGTTTTGTGAGTTCCATCCTGCATCAGGCTCTGTGCTGATGACACAGAGCCTGCTTGGGATTCTCTCTCTCTCTCTCTCTCTCTCTCTCTCTGCCCCTTCCCCACTCACACCGTCTCTGTCTCTCTCAAAAATAAACAAATGAAAAAAAAAGAGTTGCATTCATGAAAATGCTTAGAAAATTAGGAAGCATGCTATTTGAAAAGAGAATATGGCAAATATGAAAAGTCACCCAATGAATGGAAGAATGGCTTAACCGTCTTTACTTTTATCTAAGGATGAACTTTTCATCTACAGGTTGGTTTATTGCTTCTCTGGCTCCTAAAAATATATTAGGAAGGCTTGGTATCTTAAAAAGAATTTGGGGGAGCTTTCAAAAACTAGTTTCAAAATAAGTTTCTTTGCGATAGTGGTAGGTTATTTCATTTGTAAACAAAGGTGAGAATTCTATGAACTTTCATGTATTCTCTTGAATAAATATGACACAAGGTCCAAATTACATTGAGAAATATAGAAAACAGCAAAGATACATGCCCGGAGCAGACCTTTGAGAATGAAAAGAGGGCAAAGTTTACATATGAATAATTAGTAAAAACTTTGCCAGGTCAATGAGGATGGTGACTGACTCCAAAATGGCTCTGATCCCACATGTGGTAACTTAGAATTTGGAATAATCTTACTTTTCTGCAATACTTACTTTTCTGCATATGAACCATAGGGAAGTTTCTGATGGACATTTAAAGCAGAGAGTCATAATAGGAACTGTCTTTAAGATGGAAATAAAGCAATTGGAAATGTAATGAATTTTTCCTTTTTTTGGTAGATGAAGTAATAATAATAATAATACTAATATAACAAAAACTCACTAATTATCATGCTTGGGAAAGTCTGAAGACAAAAAGAGTGTTTGTTTTTTCCAGTGGGAATAAGTTCATTTTAAGAAAAACAAAGATATATTAGATTTAAGAGTTGTTGTTGTCGTTGAAGTCGGGATGGTAGATCAAAAACACCTGAGATAGATGGCTGTGTGGAGAAATCTAAGAAACATTTATTTCTTCAGAGTTGGGTATACTCTTAGAGAATATTTTTAGCAATAGCACTATTTTGTGTTATTTGAAACAGATGTACATCTAAACATAGTTGTTGGCTTCATGTCATCAAAAATATGGTAAACATGATAATTATATACTCAACCTTAATTCTAGTATGTCCTACTTTTCATTTTATTAAAATGATTTTGGTATTTCATCCCGTAGTTTATGCAAATTCGCACACACCTGTGGTAAAAATGTTGTCCTTATTTAGTGTTTGAATACAAACAGAATAAAAGAAATACCTCACTCATTGAAAGAAAGGTGTCTTTTTCCTAAGGAAAGTGGCATGCCTTATCATTTGCACTAATTATGCACCTTCACATTAAAAGCATATTTCAAGCAGGTAGGTCGTAGGCATTTCTTTTCCTTCTGAAATATTGCAATGATAGTACTTAGGCTGCTGATCTTGAGGCTTTCGTTTTTATAATATACCAGAAACTGCTCTTTTCTCCAAATACCAATAAATTATTTAAAAATTATTACCAATAAAAGTGAACCCATTCAGAATATTGTTCTTGTAATTGTGGAATAAGAGAGGCAAACATTAGAGAACGTAACATGAATAATTCTTAAAGCACGCACAATTCTGTTTATTCTGTTAATATTTTTGTGGTATGGATTACCAAACCTTAAGGAGATTTTTGTTTACCATCAGCATTCTAATTTTTTGTTCAGAGGAACAGGCACAAAGAAAGGGAATAAAGGTTTGCCTAAAGACTGTCAATGTGATGAGGATTGAGACATGACTACCTTAAACTTAATATTGATCGAAAATCCTTGATCAGAGATGGGAAAATTAAAAAACAACTTTCCTGAAAAGGGAAATAGGAGTTGACCTGTAAAGTCAAGAGTTGAATATGAAAGACTCAAATCAGTGTGCTCAAATGATTTGAATCTTGTGTACTAATAGCACATAATATAGTGCTTACAGCCTTGTCAGTATCTGTGACTCTACATCTAAGACATATTTTAGAATAATGACATCTAAGGGTCTTGACATTGTCAAGTTTACTAAGGAGTCCATTGTCTGGAGGCAGGCTCTCGGAGTTTGCCGCACTAGCTAACAGATGAACACAATGTCCATAAACAGTATATAATTGAGATATCCCTTATGTCAATTATAAAACAAAGATTTTAGAAACTGTGATATTGAGCCTTCTTGCCTCTTCTATTGTAAAGAAATATGTGGCAGTACTCCAGAGTCTAAAGATTTGGAAACCTGTCATAGGAAAAAAACCCACAAACAAACCAAAAAAACAATTATAAGTTTATATGTTCTCAGAAAGGACACTGAAAGTCAAGAATCTTTTGAACAAAAACTTTTAAAAAAGAACCAAGTAGGAAACAACTGCCTGGTCTACAAAACTCTAGATTGAACTGTTGCTAGATTATTAGATCTATAAAGAAAAAATTTCCCTATTTTAGGGTTTACGAATTGTTTGCCCTTTGTCAATAGCATGTCTCAATTTAATCTGACTTGGAGGTTTTCTTAGAATTCTCTCTGTCAGCATTTTATCTGTTTGCAGTATGACTACTATAAAGAAATGGTGCTTGGTGGATTGATTCAGAAATATGTTTCCCTAACTCCTATGTGATTTCAAGTCTGGAGACTAGACAGGGACAAAAATTTGAACTCCATGGAAGTCTTTTGAAGTATGTAAGTACTTTGAAGAGAAATAGGCTTGTGATTTTAATCTGCAGTAATGTGACTTATAGTTTTTACAACACTATAAATAGAGGTTTACATTTTAATATTTCCAAACAAAAGCAAGTATAGCACCGATTTCACAAACTTAAGAGCAGCATTTGTCTTTCTCAGATGTTACTAACACGTAAATGTCTTTGTTATATGGTGAGATTAATACGGAGGACATTAAAATCAGGACTAAAATTTGTAAAGGACAGAATTGAATCTATGTGGCTATAACCTTACTGCAATTCTGAGTCAATCCTCTTTTATCATGACATGACTTATGAGGATAAGTCACAATATTTGAAAGTCACAATATTTTTTCTCTGAAAATTATTCTAACTTATTAAAAAAGTCCTAAATAGGCTTTGATTGCATTTATTTGCTTTTCGCCCTTAATTACTCATCAATTTACAGTTTCAGCTCATGTGTTTCAAAGAAAAAATTTTTTAACATTCAAATTTGAGAGACAGAAACGTTTTTTTAACATTATTTAAATTTGAGAGACAGAGACCGAGAGGCAGAGGGAGTGGGAGACACAGAATCCGAAGCAGGCTCCAGGCTCTGAGTTGTCAGCACAGAGCCCTGTGGAGGGCTGGAACTCACAAACTGTGAGATCATGACCTGAGCCAAAGTTGGATGCCTAACTGACTAAGCCACCCTGGGGCCCCAGTAAAACAACTTCTAAATAAAACATTCCAGGAATGCAGTGCTCAGGGAACAACAACAACAGCAACAACTAAAGTATTTCCATGCACAGTTTATCATTTCACTTTATAAAAGAAGTTAGTTGGGTATATTATTTCTACCACAATTTGAGTCTTATGCTCTGAATATCTATTCCTTCTTCCACAATGTCTTTCGGGCTGCTGGGCATATACGTTCTTCATTTTGCTGATGCTCTCGCTATATATCTCATAAGGAAAAAAAAAAATCATTCATTCTTCATTTAACTTTTTAACCATTATAGACCTCTATTTTAGAGAATAGTCTTTATCCTTAGAAATAAATATAAAAACTCAAATGCTGGGTGTTCTTTGGAGATAAGGTACCCCCTTGATTGGCAAAGGCAATGGATAGTGCTTTTACATTATAATACAGAGGCAAGGCTAATGGCCTTGGCTTTGAGAACTTTATAAAGTAAAAAGGTTAAAAAATAAGATAGGAGAAAGAAGTTCGTTGAAACACTGAACAACCAGTATTACAAATATTGCAAAGTTGCTCTAATATAATTCTGTGCCGGCTTTATCAGGGAAATGCCTTCTAAGCCTGATTATATACTTTCCTTTCTTTTCTAACTCAGGGGTAATTGGAGTTAGAGATAGAAATGACAGAGTTGGAGATAAAGACATAATTTTGTGATTTCCCAAAAACTACTTTTTGCAATGAGAGGTGAAATACGTTATTTGTAATACAGATTGAATTTACCCCACCACCAGTGACATAAAAGGACTTACCATTAGTAGGGGAGTACATGATCCCCCTCTAGTTCAGGGTGTATACACTGATCTGCCTTGACAATGTTCACCTTCTGAAAATCTAGTAGAATCTTGCAGAATACCCTCAATTTTCAGGCAAATGCCTTATACATATATATATTTTTTTTTCCAAAGGAGATCCTGGTGCCTGTGTAAGAGGGAGTTGCCTCTTATGTCTTGAATAAGGTGCATAAAGTGATTTATATTGACAATCAGAAATGCAATTGCATCACAGGGTGTTTAAGTGAAATTAACTTAAGGGGCAAAAAACACACAGAGGGAATAATAAGTTAAATTATGTAAGTATAATTATATACAGTATATTAAGCAAGCCTACTTAATCTATGTACCCTGGGAATGACTATAGGGTGGGGAATCCAGCTTTCCTTCCCTTGGTCTCCATTCTGCCTAAGTGTGAACATCTTGCCAGGCTGAGAGTGGCTCTAGTTGTTCAAAATACATAGATTTTTGTATCAGATGGATTCTCTGATTGGGTATGACAAGTAGGAAAGTTATTCAAGTTCAGCAACTCCTGGATGTTATTTGAGAATTGCAATGTTTATTATTTATAAAGCATCAGATACCTTTGAGAGTCATCATTGTGCAGCAGAGGGTAAGACTGAGCGGTTTACTTGTTCTAAAATATTTTATAGTATTTGTATAAAATATTTCTCCTTACATTTTTTCTCATTTTATATGACTGGGTTAACGTGTAGAGTAAAATACCTCTACCTAGACTCATCTATAGTATATTATGGTTTTTCTTCTTAATGATACCAGCTAGCTCTACAAAAGGACACCTCTGTTTGATGTTAATGGTACTGATTGTTCAGACATGAGAGAGAGAAACTCTATCTGTTGACTTTAAAAATTAAAGCCAAATCCAGGTACAGCACCATAAAGATATTCCTCTGCATAAAGATTGGAAGTTCTGACTAATGCAACTATTTCTAACTAATGAGAAATTCCTTAAAACAAAACAAAACAAGACAAAACAAAACAAAACAAACAAAACAAAACTCCTGGTCCTCTGAACTGCTATCGAAGCCATCTTATCTCTTAATACTAGGTGAATAAAAAAACCTTTAATGGGACAATAATTAATGACCAGAGTAGCAATAAAACCCCAATGGCCATTATTGTCCCACTAAGAGGATATACTGGGTGCTGCTGAAATTACACCGGTGAACAAGACAAGGTGCTCCGGGAAGACATCTTAAGAAGTCTTTTAACAGAAATAAATAACAGATGTAGACATTTTTGTCAGGGGAAGGGGCATTGGGGGGTAGGAATGGGGGTTGGAAGAGGAGGCCATTATTCTAACTGCTACGGGTACTGCATCAATTTCTTTTTTAATAAAATCTAAGGCCTAGTTGAATATGTGACATACTGTAGATGTTCAATTAACATTTGATAAGTCAGTATATGAAATCTAACACAGTGTCCTTCAAATGATAAATGTCATAAAACTGTGATCTGAAATTTAACCCAATTATCCACCTTTCTGATTACAGTATTTTTAATACAATAAAGATCTGTAGAGGGCCACCAGTGTCAGAGGTTACAAAACCCTATGGTGACTCCACTCTGTGAAGCAGCTCAGATACCTCACAGTGGATTTGTTCTGTAGGAAATGAAACAGGAAATGACATCACATTTAGCCCACTCAGCAGAAGAGCTTTGTTTTAAGAGGAATGATGCCGGGGGCTGTTTCCATTCTTCTCACCTTTACTGTCTGCCTTAGTTTCTCTTTCCTAGGGGTTTCTTACCTATAGTTTCTTACCATGACTTTTAAAATTATAGAGCATAAAATATTAAAATAAAAATTATGATTATAAAGCATTAAGGTTTCCTATATCAATGGTACTTTATCTAACTTTTCTTTTTAAAATTGAACTTATATACTTCATTTTCCAAACTGCCTGTTTTGGAATCTAACCAGTATCTCTCTCTAACCTGGAAACTCAGTTGGTCTTTGAGGCTGAGTAACCACAAAACCAAAAAAAAAATCTCTGAGTTCTGTGGTTTGCTGAAGGACTACCGGAGCTGACAGAATAGTTGCAGCAGATAAAATTCTCTCTATGCTTATATTCTCTAAAAAACACTTAGGCCTCCTTTTATTTATTTATTTACAAATGTTATTTATTTATTTATTTATTTCACAATCCATAAAGACAGAGGGTTAAATCATTCCCCGGCACACTGTTGTCACCTTTCTGGCAGAGCCCATGCCTTATTGATCAGTTGATTCACTTTTATTTTCATTCCTCACTCCCATTTTCCTCCCTTTATAGCCTGTGACTGTGCTTGATTTGTGCTTTTGAGTTTTTATGTGTCCTTTTAAAATCATTATTACAGTTTTGCCTGTACAGTTTGGCCTATACACATTATAATTTATGTAACATGCAGTATTTTTACCTTTCTCATCAAACACTGGCTTTTTGATAGCTATCCATGTTGTAGAGGATACATGTAATTATTTGCTTCTAACTGCTAGATAGCATTCTACAGTATATGCCCACTATGTGTTTTGTATTTATTTACCTACATAGAGGTTTATATATTGCCTTCAGCTATATAATTTGAGTAAACACAACAATGAATATCCTTGATAGTCTGGTGATTCTAGATTTTTGTGAGGATTTCTTTTTTGATATGAACCCTGTAGTATCATTACTGGGTCAGCAATCTTGACTCAAGTAAGTACTTCCAGGGAACTTTTCAGTCTGTCTGTAATTGTCTACCCTCCCCCCACCCCCCAGCAGTGTGTGAGTGTTTATGCGTCACGTCCTCACCGACATATGGCATTCTAATATTTGCTAATCTGTAAGGTGAAAGTAGTATCTTACTGTTTTAATCTGTATTCCTCTGATTACCAGTGTATTTGAGCGTTCCTCATACTTGAGTATTAACCATTTTGCATTTTCCTTCTGTGGATTGCCATTTAACATCTGCTCCCCATTTGTCTGTTATGTTTATTGTTCTCTTTTGTTGATTTCTTAGATAGTTTTATCATAGATACTAATCACTTATGAATCTTGGATGCAAGCTCTGTCTCATTCTTCCAGATTATACGCTGTACTTGGGAGTTCTACAGTGGCCTTCGCTTAGTAAGACATTGGTTACAGTTTTAAAAAGTGCAAATAAATAAATCTGCCAATATAAGCATCTCATAGTTTACAGTAACTCAAGGGAATAGATTATGAATAAACGATTTCCCTCATTTTATGGCTTTGAGAAGTAAAAGCATTTCTCCCCCCATGCCTGTATTCAGTCAAGTACTGTGTGTGTGTGATAGCTTTTGGACTGTGTCAACTAAACCTAGCTGGAACTGTGTTTCCCAGAATTCTCTTCTCTTTGGGTTAGGGTTGTCCAAAGAAGAAATTTTATGAGGTTTGGAGGGTAGATGTAAAACAGCAGTCATTTCTGCATTCTAAAGGTCAGTGTTCCTGGAACAGTTCCAAGAGCTGCCACACGTTGTAGGATTGTTACTGATTTGCTGGCTCCCTTTGTTGCTTTAGAGGAACATATGTGCCTTCAAGCCTTCTGGCTCTATGGTGTCTTCTTCAGAGCTTCTCCAAAGCGCTGGATCTCCTGATGAATTTCCTTCCTCAGCTTCTATGCGATTTGTGTATCGGGCTGTGGTACAGGATGCCAGCTTCACCTGTGGTCACCTGCATTATCAAGGGTGAAGGGAACTTGAGACAGATGTGGATTCCAGTTGCTTAAAGCTCTTTTACACTTTCACATTTAGATTTTCTTCACATCTGCCAGCCAAGAAACTTCAGATTCAATACCAGACACAGAAGCAGTAGATTTATATAGACTTCTCCCCCAGTTGCCATAATTACATAAAAGTCTAATCACCGTAATAAGTCCCTTATTCCAAATTACTTACAGTTTTTTTTGGTTTTTTTTTGCTACTCTGGCCAAATTTTAGTACAATGTATGTACAATAAGGATGGAAATATACACTTTTATGTAAATTTATGAACAAAGAAATTTACTTATCACTGAATCAGACTTGGCACATAATTTTGAACAGGCAAAATATATGCTTTATTTATGAAGGCAGATAGTTTGGTAGAAAATAGAATCAACTATGTTAATTAAACTCTTCAGGGGCAATCCTTTTTTTTTTTCAATTTCAGTTCTGGTAGAGTTAACATACAGTATTATATTAGTTTCAGGTGTACAATATAGTGAGTTAACAAATTTATACGCTTATTCGGTGCTCATCACAATAAGAGAACTATTAAATCCCCTTCACCTAGTTCACTCATCCCTGTACCCACCTCCCCTCTGGTAACCATCGGTTTGTTCTCTATGGTTAAGGGTCTATTTTTGGATTTGTCTCTTTTTTTCTTTCTTTGTTTGTTTTACGTCTTACATTCCACATCAGAGTAAAATCGTATGGTGTTTGTCTTTCTCTGACTTATTTGACTTAGCATTGTACTCTCTAGATCCATCTGTGTTGTTGCAAATGGCGAGATCTAATCTTTTTTACAGCTGAGTACTATTTCATTGCACATATATACCACCTCTTCTTTATCCGTTCCTCTATGGGTGGACACTTGGGCTGCTTCCATGTCTTGGCTATTGTAAATGATGCTGCAATAAACATAGAGGTACATAAATATTTTTGAATTAGTGTTTTTGTATTCTTAGGGTAAATATCCAATAGGGTAATTACTGGATCATATGGTAATTCTATTTTTAATTTTTTGAGGAACCTCCATACTGTTTTCCACAGTGGCTGCACCACTTTGCATTTCCACCAACTGTGCACGAAGGTTCCTTTTTCTCCATATCCTTGCCAACACTTGTTTCTTATGTTTTTTATTGTAGCTACTCTGACAGGTGTGAGATGATATCTCATTGTGGTTTTGATTTGCATTTCAGTGATGATGAGTGATGTTGAGCATCTTTTCGTGTGTCTTTTGGCCATCTCTATGTCTTCTTTGAAATAATATCTGTTCATCTCTTCTGCCCATGTACGAGCAATCATTTTTTAACCTATCTTGGATAATTGACCACTTTGGGAATCTGTTGAGAAGTGGTGACTTCTTTCTTTAAAAAAAAAAAAAAGGTACAATGTTTTGTGTACTAGTTTAGTATGTTCACAGATCTCCTAAAACCGGTCAGTAGATGCCTAAATCACTGAGGGGTTATGAATACCAGGGTAAAACCTATTATCCTACACCAAGGCACACATTGTGTTTCTTGCCAGCTTCGTTTGTGCCTGACTAGCTCATTTCTGTAGAATGTGGTTCTAAAATGGATGAGATCAGGGTTGCCTGGGGGACTCAGTTAAGCATCCAACTTTGGCTCAGGTCATGGTCTCATGGTTCATGAGTTTGAGCTCATCATCGGGCTCTCTGCTGTCAGCACGGAGCCCGCTTTGGATGCTCTGTCCCCCTCTCTCTCTGCCCCTCCCCCACTTGCACTCTTCTCTCTCTTTCTCTCTCAAAAATAAATAGATACTAAAAAATTATAAAATAAAATGGAGGAGATCACATATTCAACCCACATATAGTCCAGATGCCTTAGCACTTCTAACCAACCCAGGTCAGATGTTTTTCACGTGTGTGCTATGCGTCACAAGCAGGATCTAGTGAGAACGTAGGATGTGAACATTTATTTCACATAAATAAATGAAAATTTATTCCTGCTAGCCGTAATGAACCATTGAAATTCCTGCCAATGGGTGTTTGATGGTACTATTTCATACTCCAGGTAACAAACTTTAAATTATGGTCTGAACAATAGTGTCTTGCTTTTGAAGCCAAGAGTTGATGATAAGCAGTTAAGCGGTCCCGTGTTCTTTGATAATGTTCTCCTGTTTATGTTTCTTTTTTTTTTTTATTTATTAAAAAAAAATTTTTTTTAACGTTTATTTATTTTTGAGACAGAGAGAGACAGAGCATGAATGGGGGAGGGTCAGAGAGAGGGAGACACAGAATCTGAAACAGGTTCCTGGCTCTGAGCTGTCAGCACAGAGCCCGACGTGAGGCTCGAACTCATGGACCGTGAGATCATGACCTGAGCCGAAGTCGGCCGCTTAACCGACTGAGCCACCCAGGCGCCCCTCTCCTGTTTATGTTTCTGTGTGACTTCCAGAGTCCAGAAATCCAGAAAATTTCCTTCTATCACTGTGGAACAGCAAGCAAACATGGCGAATGGCAAGAGTTTGGTAATAGCAAAATTTGGTTAAGGCAGATTCAAATTTAAATTACTGCTCTTTCAAGTCAAAAACAAATAGACACCAGACATTGATGTGGAGGGAAACACAGCTGATCAAACAGTTTTCTAATAGCTTTTGTTTAGAGTAAAATATTTACATTTATTTTTTTTAAATGATGAGCAATCATTTCTAATGAAAAGGTGAATAAATTGCATACTCCTTAATTAATTTTAAAAGAGGCCACATAATATAAGGTTACAAATCAACCTAATAATTCCAATTTCTAATTTCAAGGAAATGAAATGAGATAGAGAGCGACGATATAATCCTGGAAAATATTAAGATCTAAAGAAGAGCTAAGAAAAGCTGATTACATAACCATGACTGTAATTTTCTCAAGCTTTTCATTACATCAGTTACCAGTTCCCACCAGGTTACTTCCTAACCAACAGTAGATTTGGGGAAATAAAGTAAAGAGATTGTTCATTAAAGGATTCAGATTGATTTTAACCTTTCATAATGTGGCTATGTCAGACACACCAGCTACTTAAGCCCTAACATACTCTGGGTTCTGTGCGTGCCTTATTACTTATCCTTTTAAATGCAGAAAATTCAAATCACCTTCTTTTAAGATGCTAGGGGATGAGTCAGAGGGGAAATTGGAGGTGATTTGTAATGGATACAGGTTTCTTTTTGGGTTGGTGAGAAAGTTCTGGAATTAGATAGTGATGGTTGCATAATCTGTTACTAAAAACCATTCAATTCTGTGCTTTAAATGGCGGATGTTATGATATGTCAATTATATCTCAATAAAACCCCCCAAACACCATCATCAAGAAAACTATGTGAAAATAAAATTCCCACCCAATAAAACTCAAATTAAGGCCTGTCTCCTTCTCTCAGCATCTGCTTGTTCTGCCCCTACCACCCTGTTACATCCTCACCCTCCAAATACGATCACTGAGACCTGCCATAGTGTGACCAGTCATCTCTGTTTTCCTGACACTGTCCAATTTTATCATTTATTTATTTATTTATTTATTTATTTATTTATTTATTTATTTATTTATTTTGTCCAATTTTAGTACAGATAATCCTGTGTCCTAGGAAATCTCTGAGTCCCGGGCAAACCTGGATGCTTGGTCATCATATTTGTCAACAGGCAGTCCCTTTCTGACTACGGCCTGTGTGTTTTTTATATTCCCCAAAACATTTCCATTTTCTCTATTGTCCATATACTGTGCCTTGCCCTCCTTCCCCTTGAAAGGAGCAGGCAGGACCTTTGTGAGCACCTGGCCTTGTGCTCCTTAGTTCAGTAGTTTAGCTGAAGCTGTGATTCTTTACATCAGAGCTTTGGCCTGGACTCACTTCAGCATTAGGATAGTTGAGTGCATTTAACTAATTTTAAAAAATCCTAAAAAGATAAGAAATGAGAAACATGTCAACTACACTTCAATAAAAAAAAAAAAAAAAAGAAATGCGAAACATTAGTTTTTCCTTAAAAGAAAATAATCAAAATTCTTTTTATAGCCATTGAAACTCAGTTTTCTTGTTCCTTAAATACGTTTGTGCTTTAGAAATAAAGACTTAATGGAAATGTCTCATTACATATTTTAGGTTGACACAGATCCTGTCAGCACCCACAGCAGTTTGGGTTATGAATACACATTCACTTCTCAGTTCAGGGTCTCAGCACCACACGAAGTCTGAAATACGTTAGGAAAAGCTTAGCCCCAATGGCACTGTAACTCACTTGTGTTTTCCTTTGCTCTGCAAGAATGCAGAAAGGACACAATTCTAGACTGTCACCTCTGATTTGTCCTACGTCCAGAGAAATACGTGGAGACATCCCGTTTTTCTGAGACCTTCAGGACTGTTGCAGTTAATCGAGTCAATTCTTACCCTTTGTAATCACTTCTCTTACCTTAATCTTGGTCAGTCCGTTGCAGAAGATGAAAGGGAGGGTGTGATGCATCACAATGACTGTGGCATAAGAAGCATCATTGAGTGCTGGAAGCTTTCCATTAATTAGCATATTTAATCTTCACAATTGACCCCAAGAAGCATGGAATAAATTATTATACCGGTAGTACAAAGTAAAGAAAAAGTAATGGTAATTAAAATAATGCTCCTAAGGTCACACCTAGCAGGTGTGGCTGAATCAAATTTCGAGACCAGTTTTGTTTGACCACAAATTCCATGCTCTTTCTGCTGTATTGTGGCTGGGCAGTGAACTACCTGTCTGGGATTTGGAAAAAATATCTACCGCTTTGATAATTAACCTTGCTTCTCTTTGATTAAAATCCTTCTGATAATACCTTTTGCTCTGTGCAATATCTAAATAAAACCGAAACCTAATTGCTTAAACTCCTCCAACACTTGTATAACATAAGGGAGTAGAAATAGCATGGGGCTTCTGAAAGATGCAAGGCTTTTGCTCAAGTGTGGCTCAAAACCAGCCCTAGGAGATTCACAACTGCTGCCCTACCCACTTCTCTGTTTTATTTTTATCCAAAGTGGTTACCACTTTCTGACTGACCACGTAGTTTACTTATTTTCTTATTGTCTTTCTCCTGATTCCAGTATGTAAATTCCATGGGAATAGGGGTTTTGTCTGGTTCCTTGCACTATCTCCAGTGTTTTAGTGCCTGGTACCCAGTGTATATTTTTGAATGAATAAATGAATGAATCCCTCAATAGGACACAAAGATAAAATATGGTGGAGTTGCATCTCATGGGAAATTAGGGTAGAAAACCCCTTTAAAGTACAGTACATATACAGAGAGACCTGCTGTACCCTACTAAATCCAACAGGTAGTTGTCCCCCCGGCACTGAAAGAGATGTACGTTTCTTTAATTGGACTTGCCTTGCTAAAAGTTTAGTTACCATATTATATTGAAAATGCTTATCTTTAATGACTGAAGTCACAGTAATCACAGGATTTCTGTAGTGGAACACAGATAAATGAAATAAATGCCCCACTAGTATCATCAAGAGAGATGCCCTTTCCTAATCCAGCCAGACATCAATACCAGATGGTAAAATTCCTTTGCCTCCAGCAGACTGAAGTAGAGTGAAGATCCTTCCTGGCTAGGCATGAAATCTGGGCTAGTTAAAAAATCTAGCTTTCGGTCTACAGTATTGTTTAATGTTCTGCTGGAATGCCTGCAGCTCTGAGTGAGGTCTGAGAGTTGCTGGCAGTGCCATTTTGCATTTTTCAGAGCTGGGAGGGTGACGCTGCCATGACATGACATTTATTTTGCAGTCACTGGGGAATAGTACTGCCCTGAGTGCTTCCAGTTCAGCTAAAAGTCAGGATACATGTGGGAATTAAAAAAAAAAAAAGAAAAAAAGAAAAAAAAGGTTCGTCCTTTGGATTTCTATGCATTCTTGAATTTCTTGTGTGGCTTTGGTCTCCCACTGCCAGGTTGATTTTTTTTCCCCCCCAGCTGTCCTGGTATCTTTGCCCTGGCAGTGACCAGATCATCCGAGTTCATTGTCAGTTTGGGTTTTGTGTGTCACACCTGTTTGGCTTGGTATCCAAGAGAGACGTTCCAAGTATTACTTGAAGCCTTATGCTCTGCATTTTTATCATATCATAATGTACTCAGGCAGATGATGGCTTTTGGCAAATAGGAGGACTTTTCTATTTGCAGATCATCCATTCACTTGCCATATGACTAGGGAAAGACATTGAAAATCTATGTCTATTTTAATGTCTGACTTGTTCCAGTGGGAAATAAACCAAAGAAACAAATCCCCAAACTTTTCAGTGCTCTTTAGAATATCGTCTTTAGTCTTAAATATTTCCAGTGGGTTTAAGTAAGGTCCACAGGTATGATGGACATGCCTGAAGCACAGGGAATGTAGGGAGAAGGAAGTGACCAATCAACCTTGGTTGCCTGGGACTGAAGGTTTTCCCAGGAAGTGGAGCTTGACGGCTAAAAGTAGGAAAGTCTTCAGCAAAACAGAATGGTTCATCACCATAGATGAGAAGTGAGAAGAAAGGAGAGAAAGTAGTGGACATTGTTGTGCCACCCACATGCAATTCTTTTAGTCACTCACTGAGTCAGTGCTTTCTGAGCATCTGCTGTGAGCCCAAACATGTGCTGAGCTCAGGGCATACAGTGCTAACTAAGCGTCCTGGTGCATAGAGTTTATAGAATCCACTCGTCTAGTGGAGTTTGAAAGGCCCAAACTGAATAGGAACCTAAATGTGTTGTAGTCGAAACCATCCTGCCCTGATTAACAGATGACTCTTACAACTCAGAGGTTTCGAATAGCTGATGCTCCTATAGTGAGGTAGACTCTCAGTTCTAAGAGATGCTCTCTTCACTGCACCAAACTGTCTCCTTCCCTGTCCCCCATGCTGCTTGCATTTCAGACCATGCCAGAGCTCCTCATTATGTTCCACCTGTGCCTACCCAGCATCTACATTTACACTCTACCTTCTCTACATCAACTTCTAGGTGTCAGGTTAAATTACAACCCATTACTGAAATGAGAACAATAACTTACAGAGAAATGCTGACTTCGCATAATTACAAACAAAAGAGGGAGAATACCCACATGGAAATATACATGTTGAAATTTTGTGCCTATGCACTCAGGTTAATCCTATATATTTTCGTCTCTAAGACACTTGCCACTTTCTACTTTGTGTCACAATCATTTGCAGTCACACACTGTATCCTCTTGGGAGGGGTCCATAGCCTATCTATATTTTCACCTCTAATCTCAGCACTTTTATTGGTACCTTGAACATAGTAGGTTCTCTGTAAATGGTTGCCAAGAAATAACCACATGAGTGGAAACATACATTTCCTCAAAGTCAAAGTCAGTTAGTTTGGGCACTTTCTTTCCTTAGCTCAAGGACAACTGGCTTGACCTTGATTTGAAGCAGTCTCACAAACAGGCTTTTAGCTTACTAAATCCCTGCATGGTTGGGGTTTTTTAAAAGGATTTACTGCCACAGGTCCGTTCTATTTAACTTTTCCATTTCAGATAGCTCTTAGTGGTATGGACCAGTATCTGAAGTCTCAGAAAATAGGGAAAGAGCTGGTAGAACCTTACTTGGAAGGGGATTTGCCAAGTAAACTTGTTTTTTTTTTTTTTTCCACCATGTAGTACAGTGCTTGGTGCATTGTAGGTCTTTAAGAAATTCTTACTGGATGAATATGGTAAGTCAGGTAAGCATCACACGTGTATGAGGTACAAAGAAGGAGAAAGACTCAGCACCTCAGGGGCAGGAGGTGTCTAGTTTAATTCAATCAAAAAGGAAAGTGATTTTCAAGTGTTGGGAGCACAGGAACTGTGGAGATGGTAACTTCCGTTTGAATTAGAATAAGAATAGGAATAACTTTCCTCATCCCTAGGAGAAGAGAGTTTGACCCAATCACACATTTAAAGTATATGTTACTTTCTGGGTTGTTTCCATCCATTAGCTGCAGCTCCACTTCAGTGTGGGGTCAGTTCATCAATTCTTACAAAATTCAAGTTTGTTTACAATGCATCTTTCAAGTTAACCAACAAATTATTCTTAGTGTCAATCCGAGAGTACCTGTTATTTCTAGGCAACCTGATTTTTTATTGTGTTCATTACTCTCTGGATCTCAAGTTCACCTTGTAACAAGAAGTACTTGACTTTATGATTTCCCTCCCAGCAGGAACCAGAGATCTTCCCCACAGCTGTACTTGAGACCATTCTCAAGGAGTTCTCTTCCCATTTTCTCTACCCGCAGGCTTCCTCTCACTCATCAGACAGATGGCTTAAAGATTGAACTCTCTTTATGCATTCTTCTGCCTTCAGAGACCTTTTCCCATTTAACTCATCCTGGATCCAACTATTCTTTGTAATGTCTTTTTTTTTTTTCAAATGAAATATCACATTAAAAGTGAGATAGCTCTTGGTTGTTGGCACTGATAAGTAATATTATTACGAATATTTGTCCCTGCTAGGAGTTAGTAGACTAGCACATAGAGCTGATCCTCACTTTGCCACATGCTTCTGATTTAGGCATGCTGCTACCACACTTATAATTAATAATTTCTATCAAAAGACTTGTCAAAGTTCCCATGTAAGCAGACTGCCAATGAACTGAGTTTCTTTTACTAATCCTTGGTAACATATCAATTAATTCAACTAAGGGAGTACTTTTAAAAATTTTATTTATTGCTCAATAAATTCATTAATATTACTTTGCATAATACATGCTTACTCAGCTAGAAGTAAAATTTCAAATCCATTGACTTGCCAGAACACATGAAATAGTAAGTATAATTCAGAGCACTTGATTGGAGTGTTTTATTAATATTACAACAGACAGAAACTATGAATGAATGAGTCAGGTATAAATGTATTTCAGCCACCCAAATTATTCTAAAGCAATCCCCTAGAAATAATACTTGTTCATATGCTTTCTTTCTTTTTATTTTTTTAAATTTACCTTTTATTTTATTTGTTAGAGAGAGAGAGTGAGTGGGGGAGAAGGGCAGAGAGAGAGAGAGAGAGAGAGAGAGAGAGAGAGAGAATCTCAAGCAGGCCCCATGCTCAGTGCAGTGCCCAACAAGGGGCTTGATGCAAGGCTCAAAGCTTGATGCATAACCCTAGGATCATGACCTGAGCCGAAATCAAGAGTCAGATGCTCAACCGACTGAGCCACCCAGGCAACCCTGTTCATATGCTTTCTAAATGCCTTGACATTTAAAAATCAAAGGGTTATACAAGAATAATTTGATAGTTTTGCCACTTTTCCCCCCCTCAAGCCTCGAATATTCTCATTGTATCTCATTGTTGTAAGAGCCAATATCAATGGTTCAGTTTAAAATGATAACTATGGTGGGTGTGTAGCATTTAGTTATAGGGACATAAAAAAAATTGATATCAAAGGAATATCAAAAGTCTCCTTGATTGTAATAGTTTTAAGTTCAAAGTGCGATATATTGTCTCATCCTAAGTAACTAGCCCTTAATAAGTGCTTTTCTTGGTGGTCAAGACCATCACCAAATAGTGTCACAGATAGTGTAATGTGGAGAAGTAAGCATGTATTATGAAACACATACATGCATTGATTTTTATTTCCTTACAGAGCATGTTCAGAGTTGTATATGACTTTTTGGTGCTATGGAATAAGATAAAACATGTCGCATAGGGTTAGGGATGGGATCTTTGTAATTAGATACCCTAAGTTTGCATCTTGGTTCTGCTGCTTACAGGTGTATGTCCTTGGGCAACTCATTTAGCCTATCTGAGCCCTATTTTTTAGGATACAATTATCTCAGATAATTGTGAGGAAGAACAAAATAGATTAGACATATGGATATTTATTATGGTAGGGTCTCAATAGTTTCATCTACCTTTATGAAAATCTATGAAGATAACATATGATGAAGTGATAATTGTAGAGTTTATATTTCTAGTTCTTGAATTGCTCTATTCAAATCTTAATCCTATTAAGATTTTGATATTACATGACAACTTGTTCTTATTTGTCTACAAAAGTCTTGTAAAAACCTTATGTCAGCTCCATCATCCTGATTTCATTATGATCATGGTTCTGAGTCATTTCGCCTGCTACTCTGTTTTATTTCTTTTGTATATTTTAAGATAATTTCCAGCTAAACATCATATGAACCACATCACTGAAATCTAATTAGTAGATCACCTGCTCCAGCAGCATGTGCCTTTATCTCATTACTTCTCCCCTGTGAGCCATATGTCTGCTTCCAGCATCAATCTTTCTGTGTGATTATTGCAGCAAGGAATTTTTTTTGGTTTTGTAACAACTGTCTCACCTCCTTGCAAGGCATCTCTGGTCTTAAGTTTCCCAAAGTAGACATCCTGTAGTTGTCTTTTTCAACGCCATGCTGTGAGTATGTTCAAAGTAATACATATCCCATGTACTGATAATTCTATCCCATGTACTGATTTTTTTTTTAGTTCACTGATATTAAAAGCTACTAACTACTTAGTGATTGTTGGCTTTATTTGTTTACTCCCTCTGGGCCTTCCCTCGCCCCTGCCCCTGGCCTCGGAAACAATTATATTCGCATCATGCTGAACTTCATGTCCAAAGTTTGGAATGTGCCTTGATGTAATAGGGAGAAGTCAGAAAAGAAACTGGGAAAAGAGTAGGAAGTGAGTTGAAAACATTGACCAGTCTTGTGTTTTGTTGTTTTTTTAAGTTGGATATTATCCAGTTTGAGCACCTAACTTTTCTTCATTTGGAAAAAGCTCTTCTGGGAGAAGTCTTTCAATAATTTAATAAAACCAGGATACCAATTGGTTTGGATAATCTTATCTTAAACAGTCCAGGAATTTAATGTATTGAAATTAAAATTGAAACTTTGCTGTGAATAGTGTGCACTTTTCTATGTAATCCACGTAATCCACTGTTTTCTTTTAATATTTAACACAACAGAATTGATTCACTCAATATACCTTGGTTTAATGCCTGGTATGTGCTAAGCACTGTTGTAGAAACCGGGAATATAATGATGAACAAGACATACATGATCACTGCCTTTATGCCTCTTCTAGGCTGTTGAGGAAGGCAAACATCAAACAAGGAAACAGAGCAAATAATGGTGAGTGCTGAGAGTGGAACAGGACAGCAGAGATTCCTAATCTTGTATAGAGGGCTACCCTGAGAGCACAGCATTCAGACTGATGCCTGGGAAGTGGGTAGAACTGATTGGAATTTCACAGAGGTACTATTTCACAAACAGTGGAAGGATGTTAGGATGTAGATATCTTTGAAGTTAGAGGAGAACCACTTCTAGAAGCTATTCATTTTGTAGCTCTCAGCAGATTACTCAAGAAAAATGGAAAACTTACTACTTTTAAAATAATTCCTCCTGACTCCATCAAATCTCGTAATTATATGCTTTCATAACACATTATATCTTCTTTTAAAGTCCTTACGTAATTATAATGTTTCCCAAAATTTTATGAAGAATTTTAAACATACATAAAAGTTGAAACGATTTTACAGTGTGTGTGCACATGTTCAGAACGAGGATTCTGCAATTAACATTTGACTCCGTTTGCTTTTTCACATGTCAGTCCATCTATCCATCCCTCTATTCATCAGTTTGTTTTTTTAATGCAATTCAAGATTAGTTGCAGACATCAGTACATTCAACCCCTAAATAATTTCAGCATGCACATCATTAACTAGAGTTCAATATTTGCATGTGTCTGAATGTGAATGTATATGTGTGTATAAAAACAAGTATATGTGTATTTTATTTGTTTATTGAGAGAGAGAGAGAGCGTGTGCACACACAGGTTTGCATGCACTAACAGATGGGGGAGGGGGAGAGGGAGAGAGACAGAGAGACAGAGAGACAGAGAGACAGACAGAGTCTCACACAGGCTCCATGCCTGGTACAGAGCCTGATGCATGGCCCGATCTCACAACCATGACATGATCTGAGCAGAAATCAAGAGTCAGCTGCTTAACAGACTGAGCCACCCAGGTGCCCCATATTTGTGTATTTTAAGTATACTATACACATGATGAAATGGATGAAACACAGTTATATTATTCAATAAGTCTTGAAAAATGCACACACTCCTGTATGACATAGAACATCATCATCACCTCAAAAAATACCCCCATACCCCTTCCTAGGCTTTTATTTTTTCATTTAGCAAATTGATTTTGAGATTTATTTATGTGTATTACTTGTTTGTTCCTTTCATTTGTCAAGTAATGATCGTTATATGAATAGATAGCAGTCTCTAGTCATTTTCTGATGACAGACTCAGGCTTTTCCCAATTTTGGGAATTTTGTGAACAAAACGATCTATGAATATTCTTATACAGTGTTTTTGTGGACGTATGCTTTAATCTCTCATGCATAAATTCCTAGAAGTGGAATTGCCAGGTCATAGAGTTAGGTGTATTTTTAAGAATGGTATCTCAGGATCCACATAAGAGTGAAGACCATGGGGGAGGGGAAGGAAAAAAAAAGTTAGAGAGGGAGAGAGCCAAACCATAAGAGACTCTTAAAAACAGAATAAACTGAGGGTTGATGGGGGTGGGAGGGAGGGCGGATGATGGGCACTGGGGAGGGCACCTGTTGGGATGAGCACTGGGTGTTGTATGGAAACCAATTTGACAATAAATTTCATATTAAAAAAAAAAGAATGGTGTCAGCATTTTGTAATAAGTACAAGTTATAAGAAACTTAAATTATTTTTTTAAGTGGTTATACTTCATGTTCTCATGAGCAACTTATGAGAGTTCTAGTTACTCCACATCCTAGCCAGTTTAGGGCTTGTCAGTCTTTGATTTTAGCCATTCTTGGGGTGTGTAACAGTATCTCATTATGATTTTGACTTGCATTTCCCTAATGATTAATGATGTTGAGCACTTTGTCATATACTATTAATCATTTATATATCTTCACTTGTGAGGTGTCTAAATCTTTCAACTATTTTTTTAAATTTTGTTGTTTTTTAATTACTGAATTATAGAAGTTCTTCATGCATTCTGAATTAGAATTCTTTGTCAGATAAGTGTTTTGTGAGTATTTTTGGCCTTTATGGCATTGGTGATTCATTTTCTTAATGGTGGCTTCTGGGGAAAGTTTTAATTTTGATGAAGTCTAATTAATCACATTTTTCTTTTTTGGTTCAAATTGCTTTGTGTGATCTGCTTAAGAAACATTAGCCTACCTCTAATTAGTGAATATACTCTTTCATGTATTCTTCCAAAAATTGTTTAGTTGTAGTTTTTAAGTTTAGGGCTGTGTATCACTTCAAATTTATTTTTTGTGCATGTTGTGAGGCAGAGGTTGAGGCTAATTTGTTTTTGTTCTTGTTTTTGTTTTTCATATGGATATTCAGTTTTCCACATTGGATTGCTTTAGCACATTTGTCAGAAATTAAATGATCCCATGGGTCTATTTCTGGGCTCTAATTTTATTCCATTTGTTGTTCTTTTTGTCTATCTTTAGACTATGGTTTTGATTACTATACTGGTAAGTCTTATTACCAGTTAGTTGTAAGTCCTCCAACTTGATTATTTTTTTCAAGATAGATTTTGCTATTCTGTGTCATTTGAATTTCATTCAAATTTTAGGATCCAATTGTCAATTCCTACAAAAAGTGCTGGTGATATTTTGATTTAGATTGCATTAAATACTTTGATAAATTTGGGGAGAATTGATAAAATCTTAAAGTAGCCTTTTAATCTCTGACCAGCATATAAATCTTTAATTTTCTCTTCAATCTTTTGTAGTTTTTGGTGTGCTGTTAACTAAATGTTTATGCCCCCCCCCCCCAATTTATATGTTGAAACCCCATTGTATTTTCAAATAAAGTTTATTTTGAGGGGGGTGGAGGGGTAGAGAGAGAGGGAGAGAGAGACAATCCCAAGCAGGCTCTATGGGGCTTCAACTCATGAACTGTGGGATCATGATCTGAGCTGAAATCAAGAGTTGGATGCTTAACTGACTGAACCACCCAGGTGCCCCACCTCATTGTATTTTTTTAATTAGTTGCTAAATTGCACAATTTCAAGGAAAAAGGGGAAGACTCTGATGGGGGAGTGACAAGATCCTATAAGAATATATGGCACCAGAAATTGTGTAGTGACTATTTTTGGAAACACAGTTTACCACAGTTCTAGTAGTATTTCTGTAGATTCCTTAGCATTGTCTAGATAAATATTCACATTATTTGCAAGTAGAGATAATTTTACTTTAAAAAAATCTTTCTGTATTTTATTTCTTTTTCTTATTTTATTGCAATGACTAGGACCTCCAGCACAACTATGAATAGAGTAAGAGTAAGCCTCCTTTTCTTGTTCCTACTATAAGAGGTGTTTTGATATTTCCATTCAATGTTAACTGTAGTTTTTTATAGATATTCTTTATGAAATTGATTTTCCCAATTTACATAGAGCATTAATCATGAATAAGTGTTACATTTTGTCAAGTGCTTTTTCTGCATCTACTGAGATGATCACATGGTTTTCTTCTTTAATCTGTTAATATGATAAATTACAACAATTTTTGAATATTAAACAAACCTTGAATTTCTAGCACAAATGCCACTTGTTTATGATATATTATCCTTTTTATAAACTGCTGGAGTCAAGTTCATAACATTTTATTAATGATTTTTGTGTCTGTGTTTACAATATACATTAGTCTATAATCTTTTTTTTTTGTAATTATTTTGTTACTTTTGATATCAAGGTCCTACTGATCTCAATAAAACAAGTTGCAAAAAGGTCCTTCTCTCTGTTTTCTGAAAGATTTCGGTCAGTTTCTTCCTTAAAGAATTCACCAAGAAAATCATGTGGGACTAGAATGTTATTTCTGGGACACATTCTCAACAAATACAGTTTCTTTAATGGATATATGATTATCTGTATTTTGTATTTCATTGTGTGGTATCTTGGTAGGTTATACTTTTAAAGAATTTGCCCATTTAATCTAAATTGAGTATACTAGCATAAAATTAATCACTGTGTTTCCATATGGAGCCCAACACAGGGCCTGAACTCATGACCCTGAGATCAAGACCTGAGCCTAGACCAAGAGCTAGATGCTGAACCAGCTGAGCCGCCCAGGTGCCCTTCCATATAAAATTTTAATGTCTTTTATTCTTGATGGTGGAAATTTATGTTTCATCTCTTTTTTCTTGTTTAATATTTAGCCTAGAATTTATCAAATTTCTTCTCTTTTCAGAGAACCAACTTTAATTTTTAGCACAAACGACATCTATTAGGTGTCATTTTTAGCACAAATGACATCTTTTTAAGTAATAATTATTGACCTCAGATGCTAATGGATTACTTCAGATATCTGAGGTATCAACAACATTTACATAAAACAGGTAGCTATTAAAGTAGAACAAGTTAATTGTGTCAGAGCGCTGGATCAGGTTTGAGGAAATATATTGCACAGGAAGCTTATCTTCCGTTGCGAGCCTTCGCTCTTGCTTCTTGACTTCCACATCACTTCCACATTTCTCTTAATCTAAGTATGCTCTACTCTAAGTATACTTCTTTTTCCTCTCCATTCATTAAAACAGGTCCTCAAAACCTGAGTCAAGTCCCAAATTTTCCACATTTTTCTTTTAGTTACTGAAACATAGAGTGATTACTCCCTTCCAGTGCCCATGGCACCATTAATTTTGCATTTTAAATATTCTCTAAAATTACTTTCTGTTTTATGTATACAAACCTCTTTACCCCAGAAGGTCTATAAGCCTTTTGGGGGTAAGTACCATCTATAATATTTCTAAAGTATATAACTTTTTCTCCCTTGAAATTTGGTTATGTTAAAATTAGATAAACAGTTAAGTAACCACACTTTGGTCAAATAAACTTAAGTTCAAATATCAAGTCCCCTATTTAATAATAAAGTTGTCATAGGTAAGTTACTTAACTTCTCTAAACATCAGTTTGTTTAATTTTATTTTTAAATAAGATAATACAAGTGTAAATTTGGAATAGGAATTTTATAGTAAGAACTCAACGAGATACTCTGTATAATGTGCATGACACATAGTTAAGAAATGCTAGTTCTTCTTATAATGTCATATTTTTTAATGTGAGCTATCTTTACCAATATCCTTTTTTTTTAAAGTTTATTTATTTATTTTGAGGGAGAGAGTGAGAGAGAGAGAATGGGGGGGGGGCAGAGAGAGAGGGAGAGAGAATTCCAAGCAGGCTCTGTGCTGTCTGCAGAGCCTGATGTGGGGCTCCATCCCAAATACTGCGAGATCATGACCTCAGGTGAAATGTAGAGTCGGACATTCTCACCGACTGAGGCAGCCAGGTGCTCCTACCAATATCCTTTTTTGAACTGAGCCATTTTGAAGTGTACAGGACTATTTGTCTCTACCATAAAGACCCCCAAATATTATTCTGACCTTAGTTATTTATCTGTTCTTTACGTTTTTTGTTCTCTACCTCACTTTAAGGTATTGGCTATACCCTTTCTTTGATGCCTATGTCAAAGAGCCTCTCATTCTTTTTTTGCTTTTAATCCTATAGGCTATCATGCTAGGTTGGCCCCACAACCTAGTCTAAGGAATGGAGGTTTTGGTTAAGAATCCTGGCCTTTAAGTTATGCCTAGCACACACCAGTGATTTAAGAAGTATTTTCTTTAATTTGTGAGTTAATCAGCATATTAAAAAATGAATGCATGGACATATGAACAGTATTAAGAATAACTAAATTCTTACAGCTGCCCCTATTTGCTTTCAGAAACAACTTATCTCCTAACTTCCTCTGGTCCCATTCTTTCTAGTTACTTAATGACACCAAGCTTCTACTTTGTTTAATTTACCCAGTTTTCATCTTTTGGCTTGAGTTTTCTTTAGCTCCACATATTGTCCTTGCAATTTCAGCTTCTGTAACATCTCTTTGCATTTGGAATCACACTGACATAGTGCATAGTTCCTTCTGTTTTTTCTATTATTATTATTATTTCAGTGCCTTGTCCCTGTCATATCTCTCTTTAAATTCAGATTTCAGTCATAGACCTGAATTCTGTGCTCGAGCTTGTCCAAACAATGAAAAGTAGATCCTCTCCTGACACTTTCTGAATTCCCTGCTTCAGTCCAACTTCTGTCATAATGAACACATTTCTTCCAGCCAGCCTAGTTCCAGCTACAGAATTTGTTGTTCAAGATATTCCCTACTGCTGGCCCTGGTCTTTGGTCTACTGTTTTCTTTCTTTCTTTCTTTCTTTCTTTCTTTCTTTCTTTCTTTCTTTCTTTCTTTCCTTCCTTCCTTCCTTCCTTCCTTCCTTCCTTCCTTCCTTCCTTTCCTTTCTTTCTTTCTTTCTTTTTTCTTTCTTTCTTTCTTTCTTTCTTCTTTTCTCTTCTTTTCTCTTTTCTCTTCTTTTCTTTTTTCTTTCTTTTCTTTCTTTTTCTTTCTTTCTTAGGTTCCATGCCCAGGGAGGAGCCCAACATGGGACTTGAACTCACAACCCTGAGATCAAGTCAGATGCTCACCTGACTGAGCCAGGTCTATTGCTGGTGCCCCTGGTCTATTGCTTTCTCTTGCACACTCTTGAACATGCTCAGCTTACTATCCCTATGTTGTTTCTTTTGTTTTTGTTTTGTGTTTTATAGCATGTGATATAACAAGTGGACAAGCTGGCTAGATATAATATTGCAAAATATACATTAGCCTCCAAATTCTTTTTCTCAGTCCATGGTATAGTATTTTTCACAGAAAGAGTTCAGTGCTTACCCTTTTTGATAGTAACTTCAGCTTCACAAAGATTTTTAAATACTTACGTTTCATATCTGGTCATGTTCTAGATCAGTGTTTTACAACCATTTTTAAAAATCTTAACGCACAATAAGAAATTCAACACTAAGACACTATATGCATATATACTTACCATTACTATGCAGTGATACACTCTAATATTTTCCAGTCTGTTCTATTTTATCTCATTCTACTGATTTTTAAATAATGCTTGTTGCTTCCACTAATGGTTTAAATGCCTTATTAAATATGTTAGGTTCTTGGACTGCCTAAAAATGTGGCATTCCTCAAATTTCTTTCAGGAGCAGTAGCTGGCTTAGTAACTTTCAGTCACAGTGTTCTTCACTTAGGGAAGTTTAAAAAAAAATTGAGTGTGGAAAATATATTGTATATCATAGGTTTTGTTTTTTTTTTTTAATTCTCCCACTGACTTGGTGTTTAATGTCCCTGCCAGTCTCATTGAGAATAATGCTCAACCCTTTTCAAGTATTCATTGATGTTAAAATATTTGAACTCCCAGTTGGCCAGTTTGAAATGCAGTAGCCACTGAAAGTCAAAGGAATGGGAGATGTTTTGAAAGAGGGCATGATTAGGTACTTCTGTCTTTTTGGCAACAATTTTCATTAGTTGGATCCTTTTTGTGATTTTGAATGATGTGGGACAGATTTTTCCCCAATGGTGTTCTACAAAGTGGTAAAAGTAACACTTCAAAAAAAAAAAGCCCCATGATATCAGTTACCTTAGAAAATTCAATTTAAACAAAGTTGCTTTAAAAAAAAACCCAAAAAACCAAAAGACGTATCCCAGTCTTTCTATGCTAACATGTTTTCTAAATCTCTAGTTCATCTGTCATGGAGATCATCTTCTAAATCCAGTTGTAAAAGATATATTGAGAGAGAATGCCCTCAGCTAGGAGTTGGGAGACTGTAGTTCTCATGCCAGCTCGGTGTGCCCTTTGTGCAGAACATCTGACCTTTCAATTTTAACATCTGTAAAGTTAAGAAAACAGAATAAATAATCACTAAAATCTCTTACGGTTTTATTAATCAAAGATGTGAGGAGTTTAAGCAGCTTCCAAAAGGGATTTGGAAACAATGTGCTGCTGATGAGCTGGGGTATAGGGCTTTAGTTTAATAATGTCTCATTTGCCATGGCTCCTCAGCCTTCTTACTCAACAAACAGTCATAGCTCTGTTCTGTTTGTAATGAAAACTTTGCATATGGCTTAATTTTCATTTCAAGCTCAATGAAACCTCCCACTAATAGTGGTTTGGGGTTGGAGCCATAGACACCTAATTTGCAGGCACCTAGGCCTAGTTGCAAACTTGAACAGGCTAAAACATACCCATCCAAGATTTGCAGTTATTTCCATTTTCTTAGCCAGACCTTGAGACTTCATATCTAAAATTCAGACTTGAAATTTGAAATGAAAGATTAAGTTATCATAGATGAATGGGTCTTATGTATTCTAAGTTGAAACAAAGGAATAAAATAGTCATTGGAAGAGGAATTGTAATTTTTAGAGTAATTTCTAACCATTTGGATTAACTCCTAGAAGTTGGTCTTGGGTAAATCATTTTAGTAACTAAAAATATTAGTTCTGAATAATCGAGAAAGCACAAATGGATTCTTTTGACCCCAGGAAGGGAGAAAATGGTATAACTTTAATTCTGTATTCAAATGTTAGATTTGAAAATGCCTTTCTATCTCATTTTATAAACATTGTAGAATAATTTTAATGGAATTTCAGATGTAAATAATATTTTAATAAATATCTAGTGAGTCATAAAACCAAATTCTAGAATCTGTCATTTTAAAACAACTACTTTAGAACATTTAATTAAAGAAACTCATTTTTTCAGAGCACATTTCTAAAATATTATCCTGTTTGGCTTTAATTTCCAAAATTTATGTTCTGCCTGCAGGGTTCTATGTGTGAATAGAATTTTTTAGATAGGAAATTTATTTTGAAGTTTTTAAAAATCTTAAATTTCATGACTAAGTGAAAGTTCTTTGGCCTGCCTTATGTGGTTTCTTTATGTTCAAACAATTTGCTGGCTAGCCTTTTTAGTTTAGAATACCTATAGCTTTTAGGAAAAATAGTGTAGAGAGTTTCCATGTATCCCACCCTCACTTTTACCCTATTATTAGCATCTCACGTTAATACATTTGTCACAATTAATGAACTGATAGTGAAACATTTTTTTTATTAAAAAAATTTTTAATGTTTATTTTTGAGAGAGAGAGAGAGTGAGTGCGGGAGGGGCAGAGACACACACACACACACACACACACACACACACACACACGCGCGCAGAATCTGAAGTAGGCTCTAGGCTCTGAGCTTAATGGGCTTAATGTGCTGTCAGCACAGAGCCTGACGCAGGGCTCAAACGCATGATCTGTGAGATCACGTCCTGAGCCAAAGTCGGATGCGTAACCAACTGAGCCACCCAGGTGCCCTGAAACATTGTTTTTAACTAAATCTGTATTAGCTTTTACTGAATGTCCCCTTTTTTTTGTGTTCCCTGGATCCTATACAAGATGCCACATGCATTCAGTATTCATGGCTTCTTAGGCTCTTTTTTTACTGTGAGAATTTCTTACACCTTTTTCATTTTGCTCATCTTGACACTATTGAGGAGTACTGGGCAAATATTTAGTGGATTGCCCCTCAATTGGGAATTGTGTGTGTGTGTGTGTGTGTGTGTGTGTGTGTGTGTGTGTTTCCTTAAGATTTTGAATTTTTTGGAGGAAGACATCAGAGGTAAAGTGTCATTTTCATTACATCAGATCAAGGGTACATACTATCAGCATGACTTATCACTGTTGATGTTAGCCTTGATCTGACTCCAGTAGTTTTAGCTGTCTTCTCTACTATAAGTTACTCCCCTTTTCTTTTTCATACCAAATTCTTCATAAGGAAATCACTTTGTGTAGCTCACACTTAAGTAGTGAAGATGTAGTGTCTTTTTAAAAAATAATGTAAAGGTAACATGGGATGTAATGATGGCATATAGATTTATATTACCCTTGACGATTAACACAGTGGCTTTTAGTTATACGTGACTTAGTCATCAGTCCTACACAGTAGGCATGGATGAAATCATAGAGGTGAGAATAATTTGTAAGCATCAAGGATATATATGTTATTCCTTTCAGGAAAATCCATTGAATGACGGCTTCTTGGCTTCGGCTTCCCAGAATGTTCCATTGTTTCTTGCTCTTATCTTGGATTCTTTTTACAACTGCCACTGTAGAAGTCATCGTTTTGAATATCTGGCCATCACCAGAAAATCAGGGTTCAGGGTGAAAACCATTGTATTGTCTTTCTTCTACCACTTCAGTCCATCTCCTTTCACTCTCCACCTCCACCTCCACCCCCATCCTACACACATCCTTGTTTAACAAACTCTTTGCCCAAACTCTCTGATGTCTACCAAGAAATAACTTTGCTTCTTGTGCCTAGCATGATTCTATAAAATCATCTTGATGTAATTCTTTTATCTAATTCCCCATATTCCCTCATCAAAATGTCATCATTTCTATCTTTTTTGGTTTTTTTGTTCTTTAAGCCAGAACCCTAGTTATGCTTATATTTCTTCCTGCCTGGGACTTCTATGACGTTATATTTTTCTTTGTTTACAGTAATTCTTTCTTGCAATTATCCTTAAATGTCAATTTTTTTGACCCATTTCCCTGCTCAAAACATTCAGTAACCCTTTGAATCGTAGCACATCTCTCTACATGTCTTCTGGATTCATCATAGCAGACGCAAGCTAACTTCCCATTCTTTCATGACAAGCATGCACCATTGTAATCAGGGTGAGATAATGGCCCTAAAAGTAAGCCTGTTGTTTCCTCCTCCTTGAATCTTCTCGTAAGGTTGCCCTGCCCCCCATCTATTCAGACCCTAGACATCCTTCAAAGGTCAGTTTAAATTCTATCTTTTCATGGAAGTACCTCTTAATAAAATCTTAGGTTCAGAGCAAGTTGAGGTCAGGAAGTGTTAGGGTAAAATAAGCTAGCTATCTGAATCATTGGATGTTGTCTTACAATGAGGCAAAGCCTCTGGTTTCTCATTCTTTTGTACTCTCTACAACACATAGACTAGTGATAGACATCTAATTGATTGCACAATCAATGCTTCATGTTGATTGATTGTGAAATTTCTATTTCTTTTTAGAGAAGTGGCCATTGAAACTTGGCTGCTTTCCTCTTGCATTTGTGCCAGCATTTAACATTAATAGGCCATGTATTCCAATTTCAAATATAACACTTTCTGAAAAAAATAAATCTTCTTAAAGTGTTTTCTCGGATTTTAACTACACTCTGCTGGCTATTTTCCAAACTTGGGACATTTTTTTTCTTTTGGAAGCTTTCATACAAAGTGGATTTTTAAATTTTCTTTTAAAATTATAGACCTTATATCACAATTATGGTTTTGTTGACAATATAAAAAACTCTAACAAGGAGGAAGAGTTGAATAGAGAGCCAGTTTTTCTCTACCCAAAATGGAAAAAATGATATTTTGGAGAATTTATATTTGTTTTCCTCCTGTGGAAAATTTAAAGAATTATTTTTAAGGTCATTTTAGAAACAGTTCCAAGTGAATGCAATAAAGGCCTCCCTAGCTGAGTTGGAGTGGTTTCCAAATCACTCCCATCAAAAGAAGATCTTACTTAGAAGCTTCAGAACAAACCTCTCAAAATGCCTCTGTCCTGTGCTTTCCCATAAGAATGAAACAGAACAAATTAGAGAGCGAAAGTGGCTCTGGAGGAGTTGTTTGCTAAACATTAAACAATTCAGGATAGTGAACTGAAGGAAATTATTATTTTATCATCAAAGTTTATTCAATAGAGGCTTAAATGGAAGCATAATTGCTTTAGAAAGTGCTTGGGGGTGGTAGTGAGTGGGCATCGGAGGCCTGGAACAGTAAATTAATTCAATCAGCAAAGGGAGAGGCACCCGGCCCATCAACTCTGTAGGGATTGCCCATTCATTCATTAACTATGAAAATAACTGCTTCAGCACAGCTAAAAACCAAAACATCCATGTTAGTTACCAAACGTTGGTATACATTATTAAAGCCAGGGGGAAGAGGGAGCTTGTATATCTTTAATCACTATATAAAATGAACTTCCCTAAAGGCAACTTGTATGTATTATACTATCACACTGAAATCCGTGTTATTTTTAGAAGAATGTATTTTGCTGAAAAGTCGTAATAAATCTTCCTGTCTTTCACTGATCATATTTTGCAAAAGACTGACAACGCCATGCTTATTATAGTCATAGATACTTCCTGTCTTTATAAAAATGAAATTCTAAAGGAGGCAAAACTAGTGAAGGGAGAGATACAACTACATCCAAAAGTCAGTATAAAACTCAGCTTCTCTCGTCTTTCTATCCTCTTCTCCTTCCATCCATTGTCTTTATTTCTTTAAAGAAATTTTGACTCTCTCTTTGGGAACTGGCCAAATTAAATTAAAGATGCAGCTGTGTTTGGTGAGAGACATTATACCTTGTTTACCAGAAGCCTGTCGTGGAGAAACTTGTCCGAGCAAGAGAAAGGACTCATGTGGTCTGCTCTCTCTTGAGAGTTCCTTCGGTTGTCAGCATTGGAGATCATTGGTTCAGGTGAGGCATTCTTAAGAACTAAAACCTCTCAAGAATGGCTCTTTCCATTCACAACCCCATTTTTGTTTTTGAAATCTGTCCATCTTAAGGAAATTGAAGATGACTTTAAACTTTTAACTCACTTAAAATCTTCCTCTATTTCTCTTTCTCTCTTTTAAGGAAATGAAATAATAAACTAGTGTGGCACCTTTTCATAAGTAACCTTTTGAAGGTCATAATGTAAAACATCAGTAAGATTCTAGATAAAATATACCAAATTTGTAACTTAATAAAAATATGAAAATATGAAAGCACTAAGTAAACAATAATCCTAAGGAATCTCAATCCTAAATAATATTAGTAGGTAACTTTTGTTATGCATTAAAAATGCTTTCACATGTGTTATATCAATTGATCTCAGTTCATCCTTTCAGCAGACCTTAATTTACAACATACCATTGAGCTAAGTGAGGTCATATTCTCAGAGGAATAGGGCTGGCCAGTTGAAATAAAGGGAAGTTGGAGAAGTGAGGTATTGTTCCCTATTTCTGAGTCATTGGGGAATTTTTTTTTCCTTCTTACTTTTTACTTCCTTTCTTGATATGGTTTCCTAAGGTCTGATGTCTGGGGCAAAGGGAAATTGTTATTATTCAAGGACAAAATGGTTGTCTTGGTAGAAAATTACCTTAAATACAAAAAAGCTAGTAGAACTAATAAATGATTTTTTCAATGTGTTACAATACTAGTTCAATATACAAAAATCAATTGTAATTCTATATTTGCATCAAACAATTGGAATTGAAATTAAACAAATTGAAAATAACAATAAGAAATACTCAGAGGTCCAGTTGTATAGGAAAATACACATTTTAAAATATTTTTAAGTATTAAAATATCCAAGAGTAATAAAGGATTAAGAATGAAGAAAAATAGTTATTGAAGAAAAATGAAGTATTCAAAAACAATTTTGTTCTCATCAACCATCCTTCAAGATAATAGATTTGATAAGAATGCTTTAAGAAGACTATACCTGTGGGTTTTACATATACAGTGACTAAAATTTAAATGAACATGTTGAAATAATTGCTATAGCTACTAACTTTTTTAATAAACATGAAGGATTTTTGAGATCTGTTTACAGTATGAATTTTTGGTACAATGTACATCTGCAAACTTATGAAAACCTTCTTCCTGATTATATTCTGCTGTATACCTGAAGATTAGTGATATTAGTAATTAATTATTTCTGTTTCTTGTACGTTGCACATTTGGTCATGTCAAACAATAAGAATTCATCTTTAAATCTGACAGCTCAGTGGGTAACAGTGAATTGAATCTTGCTTTGACTGGCTTGCTAAGAGATTTCTTGGTCTCAAAAGCTAGCAACATAGTGAATTTAACTGAAGAAATATTTATAGAAGACTAAGAAGTTGTCATGAGATTTCATGACAATTGGACAAATGGAGATTTTGAATGATTTATGCATTGCAAGCATATGATATTTTATTTCTATCCTAGAGTTGTGTGTTCAGAAAATAATGATAGCACCATGTAATGGAATGGACTTACACACTGCAACAGAAAGAGTGTGGAACCCTTTGATCATTCTTCTTCAACTAAGGACAAACCATATGATGTATTAAAGGTTTTGGAACCAGTTTGTCATGTGTTTATATCAGATGTATAAATACCACCACAAGTTAAAAGTCTGCTAGAACCAAAGAAAAGGTTAATACTTTGCCGATAGTAGTATGAGAAGCAGGAGTACAAGAAATAGTCCCTTACAGAGAAGGTCGGGTGTTTCCAGAAACCAGTTGAAGTATACAAACTCAAGTGCTTTTTAAGAGAGCAACTATACTTAGATGATACCTGCTGAAATATTCTCACATCATTCTACTCCAGGGTAGATGCTGCAATTGTAGTCAGGGGAACAAAGTAGAAAAACAAATAGAAATTAAGATTTGAGAAATTGATATGCTCCATTGTCCATTTCAGCAGTCAAATGAAGAATATTTTTCTCAAGAGATTTGTGAAGGAGTAAAGTATGTGAACAAACTTTAGAAATAAAAATGTTATAAGGAAGAGAGGCAATTTTAAGTTTCCTCTGAAAATATTTAGAATGCATCTTGAGGGGCACCTGCGTGGCTCAGTCGGTTAAGCATCCGACTTGGCTCAGGTCATGATCTCACAGTTCGTGGGTTTGAGCCCCGCATCGGTCCCTGTGCAGACAGCTCAGAGCCTGGAGCCTGCTTCGGATTCTGTGTCTCCCTCTCTCTCTGCCCCTCCCCCACTCACACTCTGTCTCTCTCTCTCTCTCAAAAAAAAAAAAAAAAAACCAAAAAAAAAAAACAAAAGAAATTTGGACTGCATCTTGAAGCTTCAGTTCATAAGATTATGAAAATATAGGGGCACCTGGGTGGTTCAGTCGGTTAAATGTCCAACTCTGATTTCGACTCAGGTCATGATCTCGGGGCTCCTGAGTTCGAGCCCAAGTCAGGCTTTCTGCTGACAGCATGGAGCCTGCTTGGGATTCTGTCTCTCTCCGTTCTTTCTCTGCCCTTCACTTCTTGTTGCTTTCTCTCTCTCAAAATAATAAATAACTCTAAAAATTCTTTAAGTATAGGGATTGAAGAGGAGATACTAGTTCAGCTACTTTTTACTGGAGAGGAGAAAAGCTTAATTTTATGGAGGTATTATTGATTTAGTCTTGTTTCTGTAAGGAAGAATTATTCATACTTCACCATAACTTACTCATTCGGTTATATATTCATATCAGTTGAACTGATTATAGGTATTTATTTTAGTCTTTGAATTACAATTTGACACTGTTATTCATTATTGTATTGCTTAATTTTTTTAACTTTGGCCACTGGAAATTACTTCATGCTAACACTGTCCATGACCCTATCTTCCCTCTTCCTCCCGGTCATTTGGGAATCATACTTAAAACACAGAATTAGAGGGGCGCCTGGGTGGCGCAGTCGGTTAAGCGTCCGACTTCAGCCAGGTCACGATCTCGCGGTCCGTGAGTTCGAGCCCCGCGTCAGGCTCTGGGCTGATGGCTCGGAGCCTGGAGCCTGTTTCCGATTCTGTGTCTCCCTCTCTCTCTGCCCCTCCCCCGTTCATGCTCTGTCTCTCTCTGTCCCAAAAATAAATAAACGTTGAAAAAAAAAATTTTAAAACACAGAATTAGAGTGTTACTTATGCTTGTTAATGAACTCATTTATCAGTGCTTAGAGCTATATTATTTAAAATTATCTACATGCTTGGCAACCATGATATCTGCAAATAGAGGCAGCCTTATTTCATTTTGAAGAAATATATGGTATTTTGAAGAAAGAAGTATTCTTTGTATTACTTTTTCTTGCTTTGTTATGCTAGCTAAGTATGATCTTGACTAGAAATGATGACAGAGGCATCTTTGCTTTGTTTTCATAGTCAATAGGAATGCATTCAGTCTTTTGGCATTATGAATGATGCTAGCTCTGGGCTTTTTTTGCAGTTGCCCTTTACCAGGTCAAGGAACGTCTTTTTCTGTTCCTAGTTTTCAGACCGCTTTTTCGTGGATGGATGTTGCATTTTGTCAGGTGTTTATTTTGGTTTCTTTCTTTTGAGATCATCATGTGTATTTTCTCCTTTATTCTGTCAATGTAATGAGTTACATTGGTTGATTTTAAATGTTGAACCAATTTTGCCTGTCTGGAATAAATCCCACTTGATTGTGATGTGTTCCCTTTCTGTATATTGCTGGATCCAGGTTATCAATTGTTTTGAGGATGTTTTTGTGTCTATATTCGTGAAACATATTAGTTTATAATTTTCTTCTCTTACGTTTTTCTGATTTTAATTTTAAGAAAAAATGTCCTCATACACTGAGTTGGAAAATACTCTCTACCTTTGTATTTTATGGAATGGATTATGTAGAAATGATATTTCTTCCTTAAATGTTTGATGGAAGTTATCAGTAAAATCACGTTGGAGTTTCGTGTGAGTGTGGCAGTGCGCATGCATGCGTGTGTGTGCGTGTGCGTGTGTGTGTGTGTGTGTGTGTGTGTGTATTTGGAAGATTTAAAATTTTGCATTTAATTACTTTGATAGACATAGGATCATTCAATCTATTCTGAGTCATTGGTAGTTTTTGTAATTTGTGTCTGTGAAGGAATTGTTCTGTTTGTTCTGAGTTGTGGAGTATTTGGGCATAAAACTATAGTATTTCCTCATTATTTCTTCCAAGGCTTTGGTGTCTATAAGGGTATGTTCTACTTATTGGGTGAAATGCTCTGTAAATATCAATTAGGTCTAATTGGTTGGTAGTGTTGTTCAGGTCTTCTACATTCTTATTTATTTTCTACTTGTTCTAGTAATTAATAGGTTGCAGATTCTAACTATAATTTTGAATTTGTTTCTCATTTCAGTTCTATCAGATTTTGCAGCATGTATTTGAAACTCTGTTATTAGCTGTATACATTTTAGAATCATGTATTTTTGGAGAATTGATCTTTTTTCCTTATGTAACATTCCTCTTATCCTTAACAGCATTTCTTAATCTTAGTTCTATTTTGTCTGTTATTAATATAGTGGTTCCCACTTTCTCTCCACTAATAATCACCTGGTGAATTATTATCTATTGTTTTACTTTATACTTACCTGTTTTTTATACATAAAGCTGGTTTCGTGTAAGCAGCATATAGTTGGATCTTGCTTTTATTTGCAATCTGATGATCTCTTTTAATTGGTCTGTTTAGTAGATTCAGATTTAATGTAAATATTTATATGGTTGAATCAGATCTGCCATTTTGTTGGAAGTTTCCATTTGTTCCTTGTTCTTTGTTTACTTTTTTCTCTGCTTAGTTTGGGGTTATTTGATCATTTTCATGATTCATATTTATCCTTTTCTATTTACTTTTGTATTGTCCTTTTTTTTTTTTAACCTGATCTGAACAACTTTTGAAAATAGATTGAAACAAGTAAGTAGACCTTCAGGGTCCTATGAGACTCTTACAAAAGATCTAACATTGTGTCATCACAGGCTTGAAAGAGAAGAGAAAGAGGGTAGGGTTTAAAACTACTGGAAGGAATAATGGCTGAAAATCCTCCAAATTTGGCAAGAGATATGTCTATATATTCAAGAAATTGAGTGAGCCTCAAATAGGATAAACCCAAAGAGATCCATATGCAAATATAACATAATTAAACTTTTGATTAAAACAGACTAAAAACATCTTGAAAGCAGCCACAGAAAAAAAAGATACCTTACTTACATGGGAAAAACGATCAAAGGGACAGAGGATTTCTTATCAGAAACCATGCAAGTCAGAAGGAACTGATAAAATGTTTGCAAGTACTGAAATGAAGCAACTGGCAACCAAGAATCCTCTGTCCAGCAAAAATATCCTCAGGAATAGAGAAGAAATCAACACATTATCAGGTAGAGGAAAATTAAGAGAACTTAGTGCCAGCAGAGATAGCCTAAACAAATGACTAAAGGAAGTTTCCTAAACAGAAGGGAGACAATTAAAAAAAATGAAAGAAAGAAACTTTGGCAAATGAGGAAGCAAGGAAACACATAGTGGGCAGTACTTGGAAGATGTGATAATTTGGCAAAACTAGGTACATGATATGTGGGAACTCAGTCTTATGTCTTACAATTACATGTGACTCTACAATGACCTCAAAATAAAATGGTTAATTGGGACAAAAAATTCATGAATTAGCTCTTTTTCCTTGTAAAAGAAGTAGGGACTTTCCTTTTAGCTCACTATAACCTAGAGTTGAAGCTGAAAGTCTAGAGAGGTATTTTTATTATTACTGTGTGATTGGAAGGAAGGAAATCCCTAAAGAGATGATATAGTCTCTACTGATTTTATACATTAATGATAGTTTAGACAACATCATAGAAGTCACATTTACTGGGTGCCTGGATGGCTCAGTCAGTTAAGCATCTGACTCTTGGATTCAGCTCAGATCATGATCTCACAGGTTTGTGAGATCGAACCCTGCATCAGGCTCTGTGCTGACAGCATGGAGTCTGCTTGGGATTCTTTCTCTCCCTCTCTCTCTCTGTCCTCCCCCACTTGTCCATGTGCACTGTGCGCTCCTCTCTCTCTCTCTCTCTCTCTCAAAAATAAATAAATAAACATTAAAAAAAGAAGTCACATTTACCAACTTTTTGATATCTCAAATGTAAATGTTCCACTCTCTCCTTCTACTCTCCCTCCTCCTACCCCCTCCCTCCGTGGCTTCAAAGATACGCTCCTCTTTTTCCCTCTCCATCACAGTGAAAATTCTAGAGATGTATAACTGTCTGTAGTGGTTGCCTCCACTTACTCACCCCTGACTCTAACTTCTTTCTATGCCAATCTAATATCTGACCTCAGCACTACAGTGAAACTTCTGTTGACCAGACCACCAAACATTGGCACGTCACTACTGTCAATCTTTCAATCTTTATTTTAAGTGACCTCCCAGCAACATTTAACAATGCTATTCACTCTCTCCCTGAAATTAATTTTTCTTTTGCATTTCTTGGCATGATAAACTTCCAACTCCTATTACTTCTCTGACAGTTCTTTTTTAAGGCCTTAAAAGCCAATTATTTTTCTAGTCAACTCTTAAATGTTGGTGTTTCCTACAATTCTTTTTATGATCCTCTCTGTCACTGGATTGGTGATAACTTTATTATCATTTATATGCTGATGATTTTTGAGGTGTAAATTTCATTATCTGTAGTTTTGATCCTATGATAAAATGAATGTATTTACTGAGATATTCTAAATTATTTCAAAATTAATATGTCTAAAAACAAACTCACCAGCTTTCCCCTTCATGCACTTTTCTAAGTTCCCCAAATAAGTGAACAGTACTATCATCCATGTAAGTTTTTAAGCAAGAAGCCTGGTGTCATTGCTTTCTCCTTCCTCTCACCCTTTCTCTTGTCATTTGCCCTGTCGTTGTGTTCCACCATTGTTACTTCCCATCCCTACTGCCATTCCACAATATATGTCATAATCATCTTTGCCTGCATTGCTGCAACAGCTGTTTATCACGTTTTCCTTTCTGTAGGCTTGTCTCCTCCAGTTGTCTCTGATGGGAGATTCATATAAGGATATGGTCCAATATGTGCTTGGGAACATAGTTTTAAAATTAATTCACTCACTCACTCAATTTTCAGATGTTTGTTGAGTACTTGTATGGAGCAGCCACTGTGCCAGGCATGGGTGTTGGAGTATATGGACAGGGTTTCTGCCCTCATTGACTTCATGGATGCAAATGTCATCTCACCAAAGAGCTCTTGCCTGGCCACCCTATCTAGAATGGTACTCCACTTCTGTGTACTTTTCTCTCTCTACTTTCTTGACATATTACACATTGAATTTTCCATTTGTTTATGGTTTTCCCCGTCTAAAATAAAGATAACAAGAATGCAAGAAACTTAAGTCTGTTTTGTTCATTGTTATATCCCAAAGCCAAAACAATGCCTGCTATACTTTATAAATATTTTTTTAAAATTTTTTTTTCAACGTTTTTATTTATTTTTGGGACAGAGAGAGACAGAGCATGAACGGGGGAGGGGCAGAGAGAGAGGGAGACACAGAATCGGAAACAGGCTCCAGGCTCTGAGTCATCAGCCCAGAGCCTGACGCGGGGCTCGAACTCCCGGACCGCGAGATCGTGACCTGGCTGAAGTCGGACGCTTAACCGACTGCGCCACCCAGGCCCCTATAAATATTTTGAATGAAAAAATAAATCCTAGTTTGGGAAAAATAAACAAGAATCAAAATTTTAAAAACAGTTATAAATTTTAGGTAAGTATTATGTCGGAAATAGCAGAATGCCCCAGAAAAAAAGTACTTTAAGCAGTGATTTACTTAAAAATTGTTTTTGTTTATTTGTTTTTGAGAGAGAGAGAGTCCAGAAGGCAAGCAGGGGAGGGGCAGAGAGAGAGGGAGACACAGAATCCAAAGCAGGCTCCAGGCTCTGAGCTATCAGCACAGAGCCCCACACGGGGCTTGGACCCATGGACCACGAGATTATGACCTGAGCTGATGTCAGATGCTCAACCGACTGAACCACCCAGATGTTCCAAGGAGTGATTTACTTTTAGACGGGTGGTTGGAGAGAACCTCTTTTAAGCTGAGACTTGAACCATGAAAAGGACCCAGCCTTTCATATGAATGTCATGAGACAGAGCATTCTAAGAGGGTGAGGTGACTTGTACAAAATTCCTCAAGTGGGAAAGTGCTTTTGCATATCAAGCAATAAAAAGAGGTTACTGCTGCTGAAGTGTGGAGCATGATACAAGACAAGGCCGGTCATGGGAAGGCATTTGGATCTTATTGAGTCATTGAGAAAGCTAGTGGCAATAATATTTCTTGATTGTACCTATCCCAAGTGTAATTATTTGTTAAATATCTCCCTCTCCAGCCAAAAGCTCCGTAAGAACAAAGGGCACATTTCATTTATTCTGGGTGCTCATGTCTTAAGCAATACCTGGTATATGGCTAGCACTTACTGAATAGATTGATTGTGTGAAGGCCTGGAATCAACCACATGACTACATGCCTTTTCATTGCCAACCTTAATAAACACTTCAGTAGGACCTGAAATATAATCTCAGCAAATGTTCTGTTGAATCTGTATTAGTCTCTAAGATCTTATCAAGAGTCTTTACATAGTTGAAGATTTATTATTTAGAAGTAATAAACTTTTCCTTTTTGTATGCTTGCTTCCTTTTTCCACCCAAAATGAAAATTAGGATTAATGGGTAGAAATTTGCTCTTTGGGGGTTATGAGTTCTCTCTAGTTTCCTTTCATTGGGAGTGTTCAAGCCAAGTCTTGAATAAGTCATAATTTATCAATTATTCCAAAGAAGTAATCATTTCTTAAAAGACTACAAATAAATAAGCAAATAAACAAAGAAATACAGTCAAGGGATAAAATTAAAGGAATAAAATAAATAAAACTTTCTATTCAAAAGAAAGGAAGAGTTTCAACGACTAGTGAACACCAACATTCCCTCCCTACAAATATCAGATCTGAGTGTTAAATGGTTGCTGTAAATACATTTCTAACAACTCAATGAATAAATTACAGTAGATGACTTAGATAAAAAGAAATTTTGTCTTGCCTCAGTAGCTCCTAACTTAGAGTTTGACTTTGAGAAGATACATGTTTGGCCTCTGGTTACACTTATGGTATACTGCCAGTAAGTATTTGTAAACAAGCTATGTGTGCAAATACTTAACATTATAATACCAACAAATTGGGGATATAGTTGAATGTGAAATGGAAGGCATGGAAATCCATTACTTGGACCAAAGTTTTTCTCATACTATAACTGAATCCATTTTAATGTATTCTCCCTGGCTTTCTTTTGGAAAAGAAGGCTTAAAATTTTGTAGGCTGTGGTCTTTTGACAGCTCTTATTTAATGGAGCGATAAATCAAGTTACATGTGGTGATGAGTTTCTATTTTCTGATTTTTTTTAAGGAAAGAGCCTTCAAAAAATTATAATAGAAATAACCAGCGTAAAATAACTATATTCATACTCACATTCTATATGCAGACTCCCAAGATTTACCAAAATCACAGTGTTTAGGATTAGCAGGACTGTTTATCTTCTCAGTCACCAATATGATTGTTGAATAATTTTCTGTCCCCCTTCCTGACCGAGGAGCTTAAAGCAATGTGTATGGATGATTGGTTGTTAGCTTGGTGTCGGCCGCTTTTTCTTTCTCCTTTCTTGCTGCTCTTCTTTTTCTTATTCCATGTAAATGTTAGTTTTCTAACTGCATATAAAATAAGCATGACATTAATCACAGCCTAATGAGTAACCCAACTATAAAAAAAAAAAAAAAAACCTCACTCAGTAAAAATATACTCAGTAGCTTGAACACACCCAAATTTCCATATAAAGTAGGCTTATTTAAATATCACCACAAAGATGTGCTCTTTACAAGCTAAAAATGTCCACAAGGTTGCTGTAGTTTGGTTTATTCCCTTGATTTAAGGCACATTAATGCATGTGTGAAATATGCTAAAGCTCAATAGAAATGAATCTCATTAGTATTTAAATACAGCAATTAATTTATGTTGTTATTTATTGGCCAATTATATTAGAAATTATAGTGTTTAACAGAGGACAATCCGGTTTCCCAGAGCTGTAATTTGCCTGCAGTGTTAGAAGACAGATACAATCAATGCTCCCAGCAATAGCATCCACTGTGTTTTCCCCGTCCTCTTCTAAATATATCTAATTTTATAAATAAGAAATGTTGGGCTAAACTACACTTTCTCAAATTTTGCTTTAGGGTTTAGTTAGAGTAATTTTAAATCTTTCTCCCTACCACTTTTTTTTTTCCTTTCCCCTTATCTGAGCCTATAGGTACAATAACCTGAGTTCCTTAAAAGGTCTATTTCATTTAAATCTTTTCATTCAAGTATTGCATTTTTACTTTGAGGGACAGGACAATGGCAAATATATTTATACAGGTTCTCGTTCATCACAAATCCAATCTCATAAACTTTAAACACAACACTGCTTTCATTGTATGTTGGTAAAAGCAGTGTAGCAATGACCTCTTGATTATGTCTCAGTTCATAGGAGTCCTACTCACTCTTTAATGTCCTGTGCATATATTAACTCTTGTAAAAATTCTTCCCTGATTTTTCTAGCCAGGAATAACCTCTTTCTCTGTTCAGCTTCCATAGTATTACATTTAGATTTATCTTATGGAATTTACCACATTCTGTCTTTTGGTATGATTTTGAAACAAACCAGAAGTTAGTATTGGTTGTGTATTTGGCAATAATGGTCATCATAGTAAAGCAGCTCATGCCTCTTAAGATTTTAGAAGATTTGGGGGCACTTAGGTTGCTCAGTCTGTTAAGCATCCAACTCTTGATCTCAGCTCAGGTCTTGATCTCAGAATCTCAGTCTCAGGGGCTTGATCTCAGGGTCATGAGTTCAAGCCCCACATTGGGCTCCATGCATAGCATGGAGACTTAAATAAATGGATAAATAATAATTTAAAAAAAGATTTTGGAAGATTTCAAAAAATTTGGTTAAAGTACAAATATCTTATTTCATATAGCTTTGGCATTTCCAGATTTATTTTTTATTTTGAGTGGCAAAATCAGAGAGAATGGGATGGGTTTAAAGGAGAAGTTTTCCCAGAGTGTATGGTATTTTTATGGGAGGGAGCAGGTGACAGAAGGTGTGGATACAGGTGTCGGGTAGGAGAACACCATGACTACCAGGGACCTTCCTAGAGGTCTTGAGAGCAGTTGGCTCCTAAATGGAGACAAGAAGTGGGGAAACAAAGTGATATGGAGGACATTCTAATCATTCTAATCTGACCTTACAGCTCAGCTCTGAGTGGCCCTAATGCCAGGAGGCTTACCTGTGTTTTGTGCTTGCAGAAGACCAGACCAGATAATAAAACAGGCTTATCTTACTTTAAAGCATAGATATGTTGGTTGGTCATAAGAAAAACTTCTCTGTGTGAGTACACATCAAAATATTAGGAGAAGTTTTGATATTTTAAACTCAAATGCTTTTAAGAAAGAAATCATGAACTATTCTCTGGATTATTTAGTGTCTTTAAAATTCCTTAATACAGAATACTACTGGTTGTCTGATTTTACAAGGAAGAACAAAGTCATAACCTTAGGATAAAGGATTTCTTTTCCTTTTCTTTTCCTTTCACTTTGTATTTGTGTGAGTGTGTGCGTGCGCGTGCATGGGAGTGTGTGTGTGTGTGTGTGTGTGTGTGTGTGTGTGAAGGCTATGCTTTTAGGAAATCACTGCCCAGAGCTAACAGTAATCATTTAGGCACTATGTGGTAGGTCACAGACTTAAAGTGATCTTAACTTTATTTATCTTTTTAAAAAAATTTTTTTTAATGTTTATTCATTTTTGACAGAGAGAGAGACAGAGCATGAGCAGGGGAGGGGCAGAGAGAGAGGGAGACACAGAATCCGAAGCAGGCCCCAGGCTCTGAGCTGTCAGCACAGAGCCCGATGCGGGGCTTGAACTCACAGACTGTGAGACTATGACCTGAGCCGAAGTCGGACGCTCAACCGACTGAGCTACACAGGCGCCCCTAATCTTAACTTTAATCCTCCTTTGCCCATAGGATAAATGACAGAGAAAAATGATGCTAATGATAGAGCAACCTATGTTCCTAGGCACACAAGTACTACTTACTGGTCTATCACTTATTCCCCGTGTTAAGATAGGCTAGTAGAAAAGGAGGTACGTATTGTATTGACCAAAGTAATTTCCATACAATGAGCACATGTCAGCCTGATCACATCTGTGGTATCTTGTGATGACATCCATGAATTGAGGCCTCTGTCATCTGTGTTTTCTTCCTGTCCCTTCCTTCCATCTTTTTCTGTTTTCCTTCCTTCTTTTCCTTTGACAAATATTGAATAGCTATCGATGTCATGGTCTGAAGTATGCATTAGATATATATTGGAAATCATCTATAGTTCTATTCTTTGGAGAGCAAAATATCAGGGTTGCAACAGTCCTTGCCAATCATCTTTAAATGGTCAATGAAATTGAGGCACAAGGGAGGGGCAGAGCAAGAACCATGCACAGGTTTTTAGTTCAATCTCGGCATGAGTTCGTTTGAGCATGAGCTCAATTCCTTGCCAATCTTTAAATGGTCAATCAAATCCAGAGCTGACCCTTAGTAATAAAAGAGCTGCAATTTTTTTAGTACTTCCCATACACCAAGGTCTTTCCATTTCAGTGAATTTCCTCAGCAGTACTGTGAAATAGAACTTACCATCATTGTGTTTAGAGGCAAAAATTGAAGTTGGAGGAGGTTAAGTAACTTGCCTGACATTGCATAGTTTAGAGGCTGTGAAAACTGGGTTTTAGATTCTGGTCAGCTTGACTTCAAGAAATGTGAGTTAATATAATACGGACTATCAGATTGTTGTTTTATTATCTTAAATTTTGGTTTCATAATAGTATTAAAAATCAAGCATAATTCACCATGTCATAATTAATTGGGAATTTGGCTGTACGATTTGGGAAAGGGGAAAATGAAGATAAGAAAGGAAAAATTACTGCCAAGTTTTTTTTTAAATATATATTATTGTCTCATTTGGCCATGGCATCAGGTATAAATAGGAATTTTGTCTTACTTTCACTACTCTATTGTCTAGAATTCCTCAGATTTGTTCAAGGGGTAAATTAATGAGAAGATATCTCTGACATAGGTGTCATTATCCCCACTTTGTAGTGGAGAAAACTGAGGTTTAGAGAAGTTAAATAATTTGCCTAAAAATCATACGGCTAATAAATGGCAGAATAGGAATTTTGACTCACATCTATTGGAGTCCAACATTTTGCTGATTAACCATTAAGATAATAGCATTCTTTCCCACAGCACCATTGCTTTAGAGACTTCAGATTGACAACAATTTTACAACAAATGAAAAATAAAATGACATTTTAAGTGTTTTTCTCCTCTATCAATCGAAAACACTGCTAGTCAAAGTGCCTGACGGAACGGATTGTTTCCCATTTCACACCGGGATAAGGAGTTTCAGCCAGATGGAAATTAACTGCATCACCAAATACTCTGTTTTGTACAGCTGACATTTTCTCACAACTAGGCTTTCTTTATGAAGGAATCATTGTGTTGATTCACACTCGGGTACAAACTCCTTATCTGTCTGCCATGGACTGGGGACAGTGGTTCAAGGTCAGGCATAGCTCCTGGCTCATAGGCTGAGTAGTCCTGAATCATGAGCCCATCCCAGACCTACTGAACCAGAACCGGAAGATATTGTGCATGTGAATGACATTTTGAAAACTACAGGTTTAGAGGACATTTTCAAGTGTACTTTTACATGAGTGTCAGACTAAAGTAATAAGAAAATTTTTGAATCTTCTGTTTTGACCACCCACATTTGGGTACAACCTTTGAAGATGTCCAACAAGCAATCACACATACATGAATGATACTTTAAAATATAGAAGAATTTTACATGCATGACTTTTTTTTAATTTCTCAAAATGATGTTGTTATTCCTATTACACATTTGAGGTACTTTAGGCTTTAGTGAGATTAAGAACTTGCCCTAAACCACAAGCTAGTAAATTGTAGAGTCAGAACTTATTCTCAGCTTTCCTGGGCCCATTTCCAATTAATTTTTTTTTATGTTTTTTTTTTCCTGTTTTCTCTTCCATTAGGAATGGGAGAGATTCACCATAGTATACATCAAATACGTGTGTTTAGGAGGAAATTACAAATTTTACTTCACAATGTATCCCATGAAATATTTATATAATTTTTATTGCCATATTTTGAAATACACATAATTGTATATATTCAATTTGTGAGGCAATCAGGAGAAGTGCTATAATATGCAAAATTTCAAAGTCTAACCTTTGCTCAGGGGATGGAGGAAAATATGAGTTCAATTATGTTGCAAATGAACATCTTGCAACATACAAACAGCCCAAAGCACATTACATCACAATGCTCTAATAAAAAATAATTAAAACAAGAAAATAAACTGTCACAAGTATCAAAATGTACCCAAGAGCCAACAAAAAGGATGTAAATGAGATTCTCTAGAGAGAAATCTGCTGACTTGGGCATTTGCAGGTCATTTTCCTGGATGGTGAAGTCTATAAAGAAGGTAAAATTTGAATGAATTGATTTAGGATTGAAGGCCATTTGGTAACATCTGCTCCCATGTCTCAGTCTGTGAGGTTGTTCTTTTAGTTTTATGTCATCTGTTTCTCATTCTGTGTGTGGAATGAAAACAGACATCTGTATATCAAAGGATATTATTTACTGTTTCATGATGCAGTTCTGCATATGAGGACGTTTATGAGGACATTAAATGTGCATTTTTAAATTTTTATCATTCATCTCAAATGTTCATGTTGAAATGAGGGAACACGTGTGAAAGAGTCAGAAGCTGGAGCTGTCATCAGTGTTTCCCAAACCAGAAAATCCTAGCATTGTGCTATGGAGATTATATGTATTTTTGAGAACATAATTATAAACTGAATCTGTCCTATACATTTGAAGGTAAATATAATAAAGTTAGAGCTGCCATTCCCCACAAACTAGAAACACTGTGCACTTTGGATACAACAGCCACAGAAATGCAATGAACACAAGTGACGTCACCTAGATGAGCGAATTATCAGAATTACCCTGTACAAAATGATAGTCCTACATTGTGGTTACTCTTTCCTATAAGTCACAGGTGAGCCACAGCAGACAACCAGGCTCAGGTCAGGTTTTGGATGGTTAGTGGTGGTGTGGGACAGTCCAGACTGACAGTCCGGACAGTCCAGATCTTGTTGTCGCTGAAGTCTTGGGGCCTGACAAAGAGCAGCATTGAGAAATGGAGTAATATGCAAAAGCATGCATTTCCCCTGTTTCATAAACTGACAGTGAGAGCTGGAGGCAAGTGTTTTGGATAAGAGGCATTCTGCATGTATGTACAGATGACTAGCAGCCTTAAAAGTCAAAATAATAGAGGTGACTATTGATATGTATTCTGTTCCATGAACTGTGTGATAAGATATACTTAAATTATTATTAAGTTTTTGTATACCTTTGAAGTAGGTATTATTTTAGAGATAAGGATGAAATACTGCTTCTAGTACCTGCCTGTAAATAGAAGAACTAAGATTCAAGCTGCAGGGAGAGTAGCTGATCTCAAGGTTCAGTGGCTCTCTTATTATCTTATTTTTTCTTTCTCTCCTACATGAAGACATGTTATCGGCAAAGTACGATTCATACATTGAGTCACCTTGCTGGATTTTTTTTCTGTCTTCTTTGACTTCCCAAATGGACTTTGGGAAGAACTAAACAAAGTTAAGGTACAGACTGTAGGCATAGAAGGGAATGAAGCAAATGAATTCATGCCGAGATTGAACTAAAAATCTGTGCGTGGTTCTTGCTCTGCCCCTCCCTTGTGCCTCATTCAGCACTTTTCAAAGGCGGGCATCCTGGATGACTGCTCCTTTTTTCTCCCATTCGGCCATTCCCACTGGATCTATTGCTGGACCCTTAAGAATCAGTTAATCTGGCCAATTCTTTTTCCCACCATCTATAAAAAATAAAATAGTGACATTAATTTCCCTTGAGGGCCATTAGGAGAAATGAATTGGAAATTAAGAACAAAGTGTATTCCCTATGAGAAGAATTTTGGGGGGGGAAATAGAACAGAACTATTCCCTTAAATTTTCTGCAGGAACAGCACCTGTATGGTGCAAAAAATTTATACTTAGAGTTTTTCTTGGTGGCTTCAGACATATTCACCTAACCAGAATCCCCTGGCAGAGAGATATTTATTAATACTTTTACCAGATAGGATGGAAGTTGTAAAATTAACACAGGTGATCTTTTTTGTTCAGGTATGTCATCAACTGGTAAATAGGCTGTAATCACTTCCAATCCAGTCTCTCTGCCATTTAATATGTGATTAGTGGCCTTATTCATCAGCCACACTTACATAATTTGATATTCTAAGGACACAGTTTATATTATTGTCATTATGTTTTATATTACTGTCATTAACCAGTTCTCTCTCTCTCTCTCTCTATATATAAATATATTCTCCCTCTCTCTCTGTGTGTGTGTGTGTGTGTGTGTGTTATATATATATTATATATATATTATATAGAGAGAGAGAGAGAGAGAGAGAGAGAGAGAGAGAGGTTCATGTCTCCCTGGAAGTTCTGAGTTTTCCTCCCTTTGATCATAGATAAATATAAATATAATTTAAAGAGAAGACACATATGTTGCAATGAAGGAATAGTTCTGATGCAGTGAGGGAAGGAGAGAATTAATTTAGGAATTTAGGAGCTTTACATACCCACTGTTGATACACAGAAGGAGACTTCGGTCAGCTAAAAGACAGAATAACAGGGTAAGGTTTTTAAGAAGTAGAAGGTAGGTGGTGTCAAGATATGGGAATTGGGCGAACAAAGAAAATTTTGACTCCTCTGACCAATGAACTCACTTTTGCTCTCAGATTGATTATTTTATCTTCTGTGTCAGTTCCTAGGGCTAGCATAACAAATTATCCCAGACTGGCTAGCTTAAAACAACAGACACTAACTCTGTCAGTGTCTCACTAACTGAGACACTAACTCAGTTCAGAATAGGAATCCTAAAGTCCAAAATCAAGGTATGAGCAAGGTCCATTCCTTCTGGAGGCATGAAAGAGAAACTGTTCCGTGCCTGTCTCCCAGCTTCTGATGGTTTCCAGCAACCCTTGGAGTTCTTATCTTATAGCTGTGTGTTACTCCAATCTCTACTTCCATCATCACGTGGCTTTCTTCCCCCTGTGTCTTTCTGTGTCCTTTCCTCTTCTTAGAAGGACACTAGTCACTGGATTTAGGACCTACCCTAACCTGGTATGATCTCATCTTTATTTAGCTAATTACATCTGCAAAAACTCTATTTCCAAGTAAAATCCTATTCTGAGTACCAAATGGACATGAATTTTGTGGGGGTCGGGAGGGGGAGACACTGTTCAACCCTTGACATCCTCTTCCTTTCTTTTCCTTTTTATTTTGCTCCACTTGGAATGGAGAGAGGGATTTGAGATGAAGCTTGAACCATCTTCAGTGAGCAACTCCAGGTTGCTCCCTGCAGAAACTGGAACAGGAATAAGGCAGGTCCAGCTTTCTCAACAAATTATAGGAGGTTTATGGAAATGTCATGCTGTGGAGGGTTGGGTACAGATTTACATTTGTAAGAGTTATGGTTGAAATGTCTGTTTATATTGGGCACAAAAGTTATTGTTACTAGATTTTCTCCTTTAGGACACAAGATTTGCTTTATGATTTTTGGTGAGTGACAGTTTATGTTGCATCTGGGAGAGACATGGTTTTAAATCTGGGAAAATATTTTTCTATATTGAGTATAGTTTCTAGTTCTTGATTTCTGCCTAGCAACGCTGTCCTAAACAGAGTTAGGAATGCGGCGCAGACTGTATAATCTAGCGTAAAACATATTGGGTAACAATGACTTTACATTTATCTGTGTGTGGCATTTGTAAAAACCAATTTTATGATTGTTCATGTGATGTGTTCACCAACTTTCCACTCTTTTGTTTTGGTAGCTAACATGTTCTTTTGCATTTAGATGTTTGGTGGCTAATAAAGTTAGCTAATTACACAGTGCTACTAAGCCTGCATAGCTAAAATCTACATAGCAATTATTCACTGAAAATATTTTGATTATTTTTGGTGACATTTTCAAATATAACTTATTTTTCTAACATTGCTTCATAATCCTTTATTAGGAATGCTTAGCTCAGAATGTAATAATTAGGCAGCCTTCTATTATTATAAGGGTAGCTACTCTAGATGTTTAGACAATTTAAATCCAGCCCTAACAGTGCTTCATTCTTTAGACAGTGACTAAAAGTGGGACCTCAACACTCAGATGTTATGAAGGGCATCTCGTAGCTTTCTTGCTGTTGAAAATGCAGCTAGCATGATTATGATGTCCACTCGTAGGTTTCAGTAGTGAATTATTACAGGAGAAAAAGAATATCTGGCCAGAAAATGAAATGATTTTTCTAATTTTCCAGAAAAATCATGTGATCACCATCAGCAAGAAATTCCAGTATTTTCTTTCTTAAAAACGTTTGTGAATAGAGTGTAATCACAATAATATTTCTGATATTGTATCTAAGAAATAAAAAAATAGAGCTACACCAATTTTACTTAATTTCAATTATCAAATTAAATTAGGAGGATAGCAAGGCAACGTGTCCTTTAAATTGGATGCTGCCAATCGATTTGCTTTACAGAAACCTTGTGATCAGATCGGTTGGCCTATTTTTCAAACATAGACTAAACTACTCAGTTTCTCTCATCCTTTCCTATAAATAAAGGGTCAGTTTAGGAAAACATCCAAAAAACAAGTAATAGTTGGGAGAAGATAAGTCTAAGAATCTAGCTAAGACTGCGCCAATTTATAATTTAATGTTAGTCCCTTGGATTTCCTAGAGAATTGAAAAAAAGATGTGTCAGGAACATTTTGCATCCTTTGCTAAATCTCTGTTAAACACGTTGTGCATTGATAGTTTAGTTTCCCCTGTATCAGGATTTATATGACATATTCCTTTGAGAATTTAGGGACATAAAGGTGTTCCACTTCAAAAAAACTAATCTATTTTGTTTTTATGTGAAAATGAAAACCATAAAGCCTTCTGTGTTAACCATTAAGTAACCACATGGAGCTAAACATCTCTCTTGAAACTCCCCTTTTCAAAACTTTGAAACTTTGCCCTCTTCATTTTATATGTTGTTTTTTGCATTGTGTGGGTCATGCACATAATCATAAACATGAGAAGTATAATAAAAAGAATATAAACACCCCTATTTGCTGTCATTACTCCTATGCATTTTTATCATTCTGCTCTAGAATACGTATTTTTAGGTAACCTATAGTTTATAAAAAATGGGATTCATTTATGAGTAGCATTTTATAACTTGATATTTTATACAAAAATATTGTTAATACACACACCAGGTTGGATTAATCCTGAAATAATTATGCTGAGTAAAAAATTCCAAAGGTTACATATTGTATGATTTCATTTAATATTACTTTATTTTGAAATAACAAAATTATAGAAATGGAGACTGGATTGGTGGTTGCCAGAGTTTGGAAGTGGAAGGAGGAATTAGGAATGGCTTTAAAAGGGCAACATCAGGAATCCATGTGGTGATGAAACTGACCTTTATCTTGACTATATCAATGTCAGTATTCTGGATAATATATAGGACTACAGTTTTGCAGGATGTTACCACTGGTAGACATTAAAGGATATGTGAGATCTCTCTATAATATTGACTGTAACTGCGTGCAGATCTACAATTACTTAAAAAAAAAAAGTTTCATTGAAAAAAATTCTGGGATTATCTCTTCATGCCAGTAATTATAGGTCAGTATTTCAATGACAGCATAATATTTCACAGCTACTTGAAAATCAGTTTGGCAATTTCTTTTTTTTTTTAATTTTTTTTTTCAACGTTTATTTATTTTTGGGACAGAGAGAGACAGAGCATGAACGGGCGAGGGGCAGAAAGAGAGGGGGACACAGAATCGGAAACAGGCTCCAGGCTCCGAGCCATCAGCCCAGAGCCCGACGCGGGGCTCGAACTCACGGACCGCGAGATCGTGACCTGGCTGAAGTCGGACGCTTAACCGACTGTGCCACCAGGCGCCCCATCAGTTTGGCAATTTCTTATGAAGTTAACGTTATAATTGCCACTCAATAAACAATTCTACTCTTAAGTATTATCCCAATTGAAATGAATACTTAAGTACACACAAAAAGTTCTATACACAGATGTTTAGATATATATAGCATACTTAGCCCAAACTGCAAAGAATACAGATTTCTTCCAACTGGTAAATGAATAAACAAACTTTAAACTGTATTTATCAGTAAACTGTTATTTATCAGTTAAGGAAATGAACTATTGATATGTGCAACAAACATGGATCAGTCTTTAAAAATTTTAAGTAAAAGAAGCTAGTCTTGGATACTTACATGATGTATTATTCCATTGATGTGACATTCTGAAAGAAGAAAAATTATGAGGACAGATTACTGATTAAACATTACCTGAAGTCTGAAGTAGGAGAAGATTCTCTGCCTAGAAACAGGGGATTTTTAGAGGTTGATGAAACATAACATCTTGAATGTGGTGTTGCCCAACCACATATTTGTTGAAACTTGTAGAACTCTACACCAAAAGGGGTGAATTATAGTGAATGGTAATACGCATAGTACAGAATATATATCTACCTTAAAAATACAACTTTCTTTTAAAAATTCTTGCAATAGGCAAAAAAAGTGCCAATGATTAGAACATCAGTAATAATAAATCAAGCTACTTTATAAACTCTAGGATAGTTTTTCATGTTAAAAACATCAAGGAAAAAACCACAAAGGCCTACAACTTCACAATATTCTAATTTTTTCTAACATGTTTAAGAAAAAACCTTCTATGATAAATCATTTTACTGATGAATGTTAAGTATGACCAAGTTAACTTGATATACCTGGGGAATCTCTGGATATCTTGGCTAAATTCTATGTCCCAGCTACTCATGATTCTTACATAATACATGAGAAGACATTATTAAAACTTCTTGATTTTAGATTTCCCTCTTAAATCAGTTACAGGCACTTAACCAACCCAGTCCTGATCTACATGAACTGAAGGTAACAAGCCGTTTTTTTCTTCAAGTGTTAAAATCTCATTGCCTTGCTACATTAGTGTTTGTGTATACAGTGTGGTTTTGTTTCAAAACCTTTTGAAAGCAAAGTCATGGAGCCTGAATTATTGTAATATCAGTGAGTCTTCTATCATGTTAATAAAGCTGTACATTTGAGAAGCTGGAAAAAATACTGTAAAATTGGGTAGGAGGAAAACAAGAATGAATTCCATTGTGTGTTTACAAGTCCAACACAGAGCTGAAAGCTGGAATTGTTTTTATATTTGTAAAGAATATATTTATATTATGTTTAACAGTAGTCCTTTTAAAAACATGAAGCTTTTATTTGTATTATATTTAACGTGTAATTTAACAATTTAGCAACTATTACTCATACTTCTAACTATCAATAAATGTAATAAATCTTAGCAATATTAAAAAAACAAGAAAATTCTACTTATATTCATTGGCTTTATACATACGAACACACTGTTACTGAAAGACAATATACTGATAAATTCTAGATCAGTATTATATGAGCAAGGCATTACATGTGACAAAAAGAAAGGTTCATTGTTAACTTTCTATTGTTGTCTAACAAATAAATGAGGTCATGCAGAAGTGCATAAATGTCTTTCCAAGTATGAAACTTAGCCTGAAAAAAAAAAGAAAACAAAACCATTGGGCCCGACTTTTAGTATTATACTTCATAATAAATGATGTCATTATGTCACTGTGTGGGGGTATGATCCAATTATCAGTAATTTAAAATATTCACTAATGGAAAAATGGTTATTAAATATTTACATAAGTCCCTTAGTGTTGATAAACTGCTATAATTACTTTAAAAATATTGATTCAAGTAAAGGAAGGAGAGGTGTCCATGGGCTCTGTTTGAAACATGAGGACATTAATAAACAAGTCAAAAGGTGATTATTATTTGTGATTAACTGTAGATAGGATAATTCTGTGTATTTTAAGTAGCCTCAGGAAGAGAGGGGAGAAGAACATGTGAAGAC